>NW_017307340.1:286826-325529 GCF_000935625.1 Nanorana parkeri
AAAAAAATAACCCCTTAGTGCTACGTTAGTTTAAAAAAAACATAATACAATTTAAAAATAAAAACAATTCAGTTTTCAATTTAAAAAAATAAAAATGAAAAAATAATATATATTGCGGCAGAGGCTATTAAAGATAGGAGACAAGCATATTACATTCTAAAATTGTTCCAAACTCAAATTGTATTTCACTCTTATAACCTATAACTTCCAAAATAAACTGAAATCACAAACATGAAATACCCTATATATCAGGACAAATAAAATAATGTATTATGAATTACTTTATGTTAGCTACACTAATTATGTACACATTATTGCCAAAACTGTGAAACTTGTTTTTTTTTTTTGTATATGCATATGTCACATCAAATTAAAGCCCATTTTGTCCATTAAAAAACAGTATATAATATGTGTAGGTGCAATGAATGAGGAAGATGGAAATTATGGTTAAAACAAACACATAGTAAAAATGGCAACATTTTCTGAATCTGTGTCACTGAGGCGTTAATGTATAGTTCAAACGTTGAAGGTCTGTGGCAGACCATTATACAAGGCATTTTTTTTTCCTGTCTGAGTTTCAAATTTTTGCCCATCTAAAGGTGCCCACACACCTTGCGATAATCGTACGATAATCGTGGGAAATCCCACGATCGTACGATTATCGTAAGGTGTGTGGAAGCCGTGAGACCTCTACTACTGTAAGGTCGCACAACTTTTATCTTAGGAACATGTTCGAAAACCCGCCGAGCATCGTACGATGTTCGGCGGTTGTGTAGCATGTTCGTAAGGTAAAAGCCGGACGGGCCGGTGTGCGCAAGCGCACACTGCCCGTTCGGCGTTGCGGTCATTGGAAGCCCGCCCCTCAGGGGGGCGCGGCTTGCGATCATCACAAGTACGATCTGCCTGTCCAAGATAGGCAGATCGTACATTTTTTAAATTACCTTATAACCATCGCAAGACAAAAGTCTTGCGATGGTTATAAGGTGTGTGCCCATCCTAAGTTTTACATTTTTGGGTGCAAATCGACTGACCCAAATGTTGTCACATGTGGGAGGGAGAAGCTTTGTAAACTCCAAAAAGACCAACTTTGATGTCACATGGGACTTTTTTACATGGCTCCAAGGGGGTAATGGAGCAGTGTTGAAAGCACGTATTGGCAGCAGTGAGGGGGAAAATCCGGGTATCTGAAAATGTTGTTTTGCACTGTGAGATACATGCTTGCATCCTGCCTCTTAAACATTGTTAGGGTAAAAAGTGAAAAACAGATCCATTTTTTTCTGTACTTTTAAACAAAATAAATAGATGTTCTGTCTTCATACTTTAAATCAACTGTTTTTATCCCTAAAAAACCTTGACAAACATAAAAACACCACCTAACATTATTGTCCATATAGGAAAATACTACATTCCAGCTGTTCAATTTGTCTAACAAGCATTTAAACCCTCTGCGTGGTAACTTTGTCCTTGATCCCTGTTGCTGTGAAAATCCATTTATGTCCAAAACATAGAGTTGTGATAATGATGGAATTGACCTCCACCTACATATGTGTTTTCATGCAATGGTTTCAAAAGCTAGTTCTACCCTTAAAAGATTCTATGCACAAAGAATATGACCAGGACACATATAAACATTGAATCGAAAATTGGAGTAAAATAAATCTCTTAATGTATCAACAAGGACTAGTAACATTATACTGAGAACATAAAAATATTGAATATTTTAATGAAAAGCTTTTCTCTAAATTTGGACAACAGACACAAAACAAAATGTTTCGGTTTATGTGTGTTTTCATATAAAAAATTTACATTTTTGCAGATGTGGGAAAAACAAATACAGGCAGTCCCCGGGTTACATACAAGAAGGGTCACGTTTGTTTTGCTGTCTGTTCCCGTTGTTCAGAAGATTATGATATAATAAAAAAAACTTTTTTTTAAAATGACACACAAAAAAAGTTTTTTTCTATTTTTAATTTTATTTTATAAACCTTATTTTTTTTATTTGTTTGCATTTTTCATTTTTATTTATTTAACTTTTTTTTTAAGTGTTGTGTCTTTTTAATTAATTTTTTTAAACTTTTTAAAAAAAATTTGTACTTTAATGCTGGGAGCAATAGCCAGCCTGCTATTGGATATTTCAAATTGCAATAGCCAATAGCAGACTGGCTTTTCCATCTGCCTACTGCCTGCTGTCAATCAGCAGAGGATGGGCCTGAAGGAGAAAGTTCTCTATCAGGTCCTCCCATGCTGATTGACAGCAGGCAGTGGGCGGGTGCAATAGCCAGCCTGCTATTGGCTATTGCATTTTACAATATCCAATAGCAGGCTGGGTATGGCTCCCAGCCTGCAGATGAAGAGGAGGAAGGGGGGTGTGGCAGAGGAACGGCGGCCAGAGCGGAGGAGCGTCAGACCGGGAGAAGAGAAGCGGACAGACCAGGGGAAGAGGAGCGGACGGGGTCGGGAAGAGGAGCGGACAGACCCGGGAAGAGGAGCAAACGGACCGGGAGAAGAGGAGCGGATGGACCGGGAGAAGAGGAGGAACCAGCCGGGACAGCAGCGCAGGAATGCAGCAGTCTGTGTCCTCGCTGCTTCTGCCTCTTTAGGAGAACTGTGGACCTCGGTTCATATGTACGGGTTGTCCGTAAGTCGGATATCTGTAAGTCGGGGACTGCCTGTAAATGGCTCTGGCAGGGAAAGGGTTAAAGCTTTTCCACTGCTTGTTAAGAATATGTAAAGAGTTTACTGTACTTGGTCTAAACACTTTAAGTCCGAAACCAGCTATGGTTTTCTAAAACTGCCCAAAAATTTAAATGTCACCTATGAGAAGTTACTGGTATGCATATTTTTAGGCATAGTTAAGTGTCTACAATTACTTCTGCTAAAATCCTTGCAACATAACATACAGTTTTGTTAAGATGAAAAATATGTTTCTCTCAACAAAAGTGAAGTTTAACTTAATTGCCCAGATCTCAGACTAAATTTACATTAGATAGTTTAAAAAAGAACTATAGGGCAAGTGTTTTTCCCCATATTTCTCTTTAGGGTCACGGGAGGACATATACTAACCTCCTCCTGTAACCCAAGGCTCAGTATATCGCAGGCTATTGCCCACGATATACTGAGAGCACCAAAGGCGGGACAGATCCCGACAATACTGTCGAGATCCATCCAGCTGCGTGAGTCATAGCTGGCTCTGCCTATCTAGAGAGATCGATAGAGCCGACCTGTGACAGCTTCTTTGTCACAGGTCGGCTCTAACTATGAGGATGAGTGAAAATCACTCACTTTATGTTTCTCCTTTAAGTTGAGAAGAATAACTGGGTAATGCACAGTAGTTGTTATACATTGAATTATTATTTATTTTTTTAACCCCCTTCCTAGCCAAGCCATTTTCAGTATTCAGCTCTGCAGTACTTTGACTGACATTTATTCATGTCATGCAACGCCATACTGAAATGCAATTTATACAATTTTTTGGAGACACATACCGCTTTCTTTTGGCGATATTTAATCACCACTGGGATTTTTATTTTTTACAATATAATAAAAAAACTTCAGAAAATGTTGAAAAAAACAGTTTTCCCTACTTTATGTTATAAAACATCTACCATTGCCCAATTTTTTGGTAAAATATTAAAGACAGGGTCACGTCTGGTAAATAGAAGCCAAACATGTTGAACCTCAAAATTGCGTGAGCCCGTGAAATGGCAAAAAACTACCATGCCTAAAACTGACCATAGGCGATGCTCTAAAAAGCATTTACCACTCATGAGTTTAGTGTTGTCAGTGATTAATGGCCCTAAAATTATTGCTTACACTGCAACGTTTGTGGCAATATGTAACATGTGTGGCATAATCGTTGTTTTCGCACATAGCTACACCAGACGCATTTTTACATTTATATGTGCGTGCACATGGGGCAGGGGACTTATTTTTTGGGGGTGTTTTTTCTTTTTTTTACATACGAGTCTTTAATTATTGTTTTAGAAACATTTTTTTTTACACTTAAAACAGGTCCTCTTTATGCTATCACAAAGGGGACTAACAAATGATGGATACTATACAGTGACAGGTCCTTTTTATGGAGACATCAGGGGTCTCTAAGACCTCTAATGTCACCTTGGGGCTGTCAGCCAGAGAAATGACAGCTAAAGGTGAAAGTGATGTAATATGCGATGCTCCTGCCATTAGAGAGAACATAGGAGAGATCAGTGGTGGGGGAATGCTGATTTCTCCTCCGTTATTTGTACAAGCAGAGCCCGGGATAACCGGACAGTGGAGCCCGTGATAATCGCGCAGGGGGGGTGGCAATGGAGGGGGAGCGCGGCAATGGAGGGGGGGACGCACACCACATGTAGTAATACGAGCGATCGGCCAGCTGTAGAGCTGGCTGAACGCTTGTATGTAACAGCCGGTAGCGGTTGTTTAGATTCCCAACGGGACCCTGTGTGCGCTTGCCCGCTAGGGGGCACGCGGGAGCCGGAAAAGAATCAAGTAAATGTACGTCCTCCCGCTGCGAAGCATCCGCCGTCCACCTGTATTTTTACTATGGGCGGACGGCAACTGGTTAATTAAAGTAATTACTGAATGCAATGTATATTATGACATATAGAATAAGTAATATGCATCAATTCACACTGGATTCGAAGGTAAAGTGTACCTTTTATCACAACAAAAGACTGATATTAAATCCTATCCAATCATAAATCCTATTGAATTGTAATAAGAGATTAGTAGAAGTGTTTCCTTTTTCTCCATCTCATGTCTGAGTACTTTACAGGTTGCCCTGGAATTCTAATGTGCCTTTTGATTTTTGAAACGTTCCTCTCTCACTACTCCTTCACCAGCTCAAGAGAAAAGTAAGATAGAGGTATCTACACATTTATTTTATCTTGTTACATATTATATCAGCACATCCATACACATTTGCATTATACTGCTCAAGGTACAGAGGGCTTACACAGTTCATTATGGACTTATGGTAACAAGAGAAAAAAAGAGTACATATTTCCTTTAAGGACACTTAACAAGGAATAAGGTTAGGTAAAGGTTGAAAGATGTTCACTCTGCATACATGTGGTGGGTTACAAATGTTGAACTATAAACACTGAATATTGAGCAATATATAATTTGAGATAAACAGTGAATTTTGAGGGACAAATGAAGAGTGGTGAAATTATAGGAGACCAGAGATTGCAACAAGTGGGCATTGGAAAATGTATCATCTACTGCAGCCATTCAAATTTGGAGGAGATTTCATCCTAGTTCAGTTGTTAGACAAAAGATTACTATAAGGCTCCATTCCCTCCTAGGTGACAGCATTTTCGCACATATTATCGGACGTTTTGTCTAGCGGTTTTGCCCCTTTTTGCATGTTTTTGCTCTTTTCAGCCGGCAGATTATGAGACATTAATGTAAACTGACAAACGTGTACAAAAGTGAGCAAAAAAAGTGCAAAATCTCTCGTGTTGCACATTTTTAAGCATTTCCATTCCTGTCACTGGGGCCAAATATGCAGAAATCTGCAGAAAAGTAGCTCATGTATTTTTTTCAGTGACAGGCATATTTCTGCAGGCAACAACATGTTCAGGTGAGAGCAAGGGCCATAGAAAACAATGCAGTTCCTAGTGTTTTGTTTGGATTGGAGCTACAAAATGCCTAGATGTGAATGAGGACTTAAGGTGCCCATACACTGCTCGATTCTCGTACGAGAATCGGGCGAAATACCACGATCGTACGAGAATCGAGCAGTGTGAACTAAGACGTGCAACCGTTTCTACTGTACGGTTGCACGTCTTTTGTCGAGCCAACATGTTCGAAAACATGTTCGGCGGGTTTCTAGCCTGCTCGCCCGATAGCTGCGGAACGGGCCGGTGTGTGCACACGCACACTGCCCGTTCTGCATTGCCGTCATCGGAAGCCCGCCCCTCAGCGGGGAGGGCTTTCGATGATCGCAAGTACGATCTGCCCATCCAAGGTGGGCAGATCGTACGGGCTTTCAAGAAGCATACGACCATCGCAAGACAAATGTCTTGTGATGGTCGTAAGGTGTATGGGCACCTTAAGACTATACACTATATTGCCAAAAGCATTAGGACACCTGCCTTTACACGCACATGAACTTTAATGGCATCCCAGTCTTAGTCCGTAGGGTTCAATATTGAGTTGGCCCACCCTTTGCAGCAATAATATCTTCAACTCTTCTGGGAAGGTGTCCACAAGGTTTAGGAGTGCGTCTATGGGAATGTTTGACCATTCTTCCAGAAGCGCATTTGTGAGGTCAGGTACTGATGATGGACGAGAAGGCCTGGCTCGCAGTCTCCGCTCTAATTCATTTCAAAGGTGTCCTATCGGGTTGAGGTCAGGACTCTGTGCAGGCCAGTCAAGTTCCTCTACCCCAAACTGGATCATCCATGTCTTTATGGACCTTGCTTTGTGCACTGGTGCGCAGTCATGTTGGAACAGGAAGGGGCCACCCCCAGACTGTTCCCACAAAGTTGGGACCATTAAATTGTCCAAAATGTCTTGGTATGCTGATGCCTTAAGAGTTCCCTTCACTGGAACTAATGGGTCAAGCCCAACCCCTGACCATCGGATTGCCAGACAGAGAAGCGTGATTCGTCACTCCAGAGAACACGTATCCACTTCTCGAGAGTCCAGTGGCGGCATGCTTCACACCACTTCATCCGATGCTTTGAATTGCACTCGGTGCTGTAATTCTTGGATGCAGCTGCTCGGCCATGTAAACCCATTCCATGAAACTCTCTTTACGCACTGTTGTTGTCAATCTGAAGGCCACAAGAAGTTTGGAGGTCTGTAGCTATTGACTCTGCAGACAGTTGGCGACTGCTGCGCACTGTGCTCTTCAGCATGCGCTGACCCCGCTCTGTCATTTTACCTGGCCTACCACTTTGTGGCTGAGTTGCTGTTGTTCCCATTGCTTACACTTTGTTATAATATCACTAACAGCTGACCGTGGAATTTTTAGTAGCAAGGAAATTCCATGGAACACCTGAATCCAATGATTTGGAGGGGTGTCCCAATAATTTTGGCAATATATTGTATATGACTAGAGAAAAGGAGATGATTGCTTTTTCCAAAGCAGCCAAGATTATTTTTATTTCCAATTGTTCAGTTTACAGTTTCCTGCGTTGTACATGAAAGCAAAGATATAACTGGTGCTAGAGCACGGCACCTTAAGACTACATAAGAAAGAAATGTAAATGTAACGATTTTTGATTTAGCAAAATAAACTCACCCTAATTAATGGATAATGTGTGTTATTGTATTCTGGATCATCCCCATGGAAGTAATTGATTATGGATCAGAGCAGCATAAGAAACTGGTCATGGCAACAACAATGCAAAAACAAATGTAACTTCTGTACTCACACACATGCACTTGTTTTCTCTGGTATGTGTGTCTTCACTTCCTCACAGCTCTCATTAGATATTAGATAAACTCATTAGAAGTGTCACCATCAACGCCTGAGGAACATATATTATGCCACAATGAACAGAGTTTTCAAAGACTGACCTAAATCTATCAGCTTTAGATTTATCATATGTATCAAAATATATCATGCATGTAGCTGATCTACAGAGTTAGGGTGGAAAACGAGCACAACTTTTTAGTTTCTAAACTTTTGTTTTTTCTGTTGTTGTCTACATGAAAGGGATTTCCCCTTGTTTCCTTTCCCAAAGACACAACAGCAAGTGAGGTATAATCTGATTTTTGGCAATTGCCACCAGCATTGTGCTCCCATTGAGACATTTCCACTCTATTCTTCCCCTGGTGTCAAATTCTAGATTTGTCATCATTTTCTGTCCTGAAGCTGCCACCAGAACAGAAATGAAAGGGAGTGCCAACCCAGATTTTCTGTTGTTTTGGAGCAGTTTAGAACCCATGTTAGGTTTCGCTGCTGATGAGGGCAACTTTTTCTTTTGGGGACAATGTTTTACCAGAAATGAAGTGAAAGAAAATGACAGCAAAGTTGAAGTAAAATGATTTTTTATGTAGAAGAATAAACCTATATCAGCTTTTTACTGTTGTCTTTTTCCCCATTGCCTATTTCCCCTCACTTCCTGCCTGGTAAATTGTTATCCCAAGAACAGCAAGAAAGGAAAAAAATCTCTGAAACAGAGTCCCAGATATCAGTAAAACTGGAAAGGGTTTCTTCCGTTTCACCAGAAATTTGGCTGTAGATGCACTTTAAGGAGAAGCAATGAAAACCGATGAAGATGTAACACTCCCCCACTCTGATAAAACGTTTGGTTATTGTTCAACTTTAATTTTTTTTCCAGTTTACAATGGGAACCAAAGCTTATTTGGAGTCAAAAACCCTTTAAATGAATATACTTGTAGGGCTAGCACTCAATATTTTTGGCCTCCTGCATAATATGCTTGTATTTTCTGTTGGTCCTAAGGACAGTGCTGAGTATCCTCATTTTAGATTATTTTTTTGCAAGTATCAACAATACCAGTTGCACAGAATATCAAAATCCCTTGTACTCTATGCAGTTTTCATTTTGATTATTGCTCAAGAAACCAAAGCCTTTTTTCTCTAGTGAATACTTTTGATTTATTTTACTTCTCTCTTCTCGTTCTTTAATGTTACAGTTCTGTGGTATAACTGTAACAAAATCGCAAATCTTCTTTGTCATATCAAATAGATTTCTCTACCAACTATTTCTTCCCACTCATACAGTTTGACATTAGAAGATATTATCTTTCAAGAAGTATCTTTATAATCAATAGCAACAACAGTTATCTTTGTTAACTGTGCAAGGTGTAGGCTGTGTTCATGACATAATACGCATACAAAGTAACCTGAAAATCTTATGAACACATTTTTACCTGCTTAATTTCATATACCGCCAGGATTATTCACATTTTTCATTAGAGAAAGTAGCTTCAGGCAATGGGTTGAAAATAGGAAAAAGTGAGTGGAGGAGATAGCTTGCGTTATAAAAAGATTATCCAGGGGAGATTGTTATTAGATGATGGGGCTGAACAGCTACATAAAATAAAGTTGAAATGGAAGACCTAAATGTAATAAAATATTTTCTTTAATTATTGAAGGACCAATTAAACAATCAATAAACATATAATATAAGCTGACTTACATAAATCAGCTTTAGGACATTTCCATAGGTTTTAAAATGTTTAATGTTTTAGAAATAAAGAGAAAATGTTTGAGATAAAGCATTAAGCACAAATAGATGTTTTTCTGAAGAGTAAATCATTTCCTTCATCACACCCTTAAAATAGAACTGTGGACAGTCTACTGACATCCAAATAATTCTCATTAGCAAACAGTTAACAGACTTTAAAATAAACCCTTGCTGGCCTCTGTAGTGGAGCACTTCATCCTCAAAGTTCACAACATATGCAGTAGTCTTTAAAGAAGAACTCCAGGAATTCTTTTTATCAACCCTGCAGTGGGGCTACCCCCACACTGCAAGGTCAACTGCTCATTTGTGTCTAAGTAAAAAAAAAAGAAAGATATACTCACCCAAAGCTCCAACCCGGCTTCTTTAAGGCCGGTCCCTAGAATGTTTCTCCCCCTCTAGTGCAGCGACCTATGGACCAGTAAATCACCAACATCTTCAACACGTGAGGATGCTGAGGTAAATTACAATGTGCAGCAGAGGAGGGGACAGGCTGGAGGGATCGCTGTGACAACTGGCTGGCTCAAAGCATTGGGTGAGTATATTTTTGTTATTTTAGCAATTTAACACAAATGAACACTTAAACCTTCCAGTGCGGGGGTAGCCTCACTGCGAGGATTAATACAAAATTCCTGGAGTTCTTCTTTAACCACCCTGGCGGTATTCCCGAGTGTGGCTCTGGGTTAATTTTCAGTACCAGTAGCGGTAACCCTGAGCCTCACTCGGGATTGCACAAAAGTGTCACTTACCTTGTCCATACATGCCCGCGGTGTCCTCTGCTGTACGTGACACACATCTTTCATTGTATTGACTGTCTTTCATCTAATGCAAAACGTTATTCCCCCACATAGTAATGTGCACTGGGGTTAGCTCTTGTTTTCCGAAAGTATGCATACCCCCTCTATAACACTGCTTCCAAGTGTAGCCTGAGTCAAATCATATTGAGTTATCACCACAGGGCAAAACAGTTTTCTTGCACAGTAGACTCTCCAAAAAGCAGTGATTTCTAAAAAAAAGCCTGGAACAAATATATCTGCACAGTCCCAATAGTCATTCAGGTAATAAAAGCACACACGTTTAGACTGTTTAAAAAAAATGTCTTTTGTGTGTCTGGCTATTGTCTTATGTCTATAGCCAACCTGAGACTAGCATAAAAGAAAACAGCATCAATGTTTAAAACACCCGAAAAAGGCTAAGTCAAATACACCATATCTATCTATCTATCTATCTATCTATCTATCTATCTATCTATCTATCTACATATAGGTAGTTATAGACATATATTTCCTTAACATAGATTTTCAGGTGCTGCTGCTTCTATTAACTTCAAATGACTATACTTATATTCAACTGTAGACACCTCAGTCTACAGACCTTTACTAGTATAGCTAAAAAACTGTGCAATATTACTGTTGCTGTGGTAACGTACAATACACTCTGCTGGATAACCCCCAAATTGACACAGCTGTAGGGGTTCCACTTTCTCAGAGCACATTAGCACCTGCCAAATCTCAAATCACTCAAGACCGGACTAAAAGGCACCAACTGCTGCTTTTCCTAAACCAATACATTATTCACTGAGAGAGGTTTGTGTAGCTTTCTGGATGTGATTCTCTGTGCGATGTGTTTGCGTGTTAACAAGCAAACTGTGTTTTGTTTCTTTTTTTGTTATATGCAGTCACACACATTGTCCAATGCTGAAAATGTATGCCACCAAAAAGTGTTACTTAATTGTAAATAGAAGTAAAACAGTCTATGAAATGTCAAACATTTTAGCAAGGCAAAAATAAAAACTAATTGTGATACATTTTAATTGTATCCACTTCTTTTTAAACACTGGGTAGCCAGTATTGAAAAAGAGTTCTGTAGATATACTTCTCTGTGTAAGTCATATCTCTAGACTGCATGGAGGATTTGAAAGAGATTGTTAGGAAACTAGATGTGCTGATCAACCTCCACCTAGTAAGACACTTTGGGGTTGATTTACTAACCGTATAAACACACCACGAACATGTATACACCTCTGTAGTGTGTTCCCTCCCAGCATGATCTATAGGTGGAATCTAAACACCTTTGTAGTGTGTACACACCCAGCAGGTGTGTTGTGCAAAGCCAAGCATGAATTTGCAAGGTGATGTTGTGTAAATTAGCTCTATGTTGTGTTGCTTGCATTGATGAATGTAGGAATGTAAATGCATGAGCTAACCATTTTTGTCTAAACTGTGAAGCAGCATTATATATGCATCATGTGCATGATTTTTCCATATATGGCATTAATGGAAATATGCTTTTAGAGACATTTTGGTTGATAAATACGTTTTTCTGTGTAAAAATCACACGCACCTAGTGCGTGCGTGTGTTTAGGTTAGTAAATCACCCCCTTTAAATCAGTGGCTTTTTATGAGGATCACCTGGAAATATCTAAAATTGTTGGTGTATTTCTGAAATGTTTCTGTAATAGGGTAAGAGTATAAAATGTTTTCTCAACACCATGAAAATCCTGCACCCCTATATACATATATATGTACACACATACAGATACATGCGTAAACACCCTGTAAAAATAAAGCTTTTAAAATATATATATATATTTACCCTATTCCCACCTCACATGTCTGGCAGGCATGAGTGACCTCGCTACTGCAGGAAAGCTGGGTGCTCAAGTACATTCCAGCACATTACTGATTTCGGGCACCTAGTTTTCCTGTGAGGCACAATTACATCAGCCACACCTCTCCTTGGAGTTTGGGTGTGTTAGAAAAAATCAGATCTTACATTTTTATGGACATTTAGAGAGGGAGGAAGAATATTGCAATCGTACATATTACTTTTAATCACAAATTACTTAACGTAGATGCATCGAGAGCCTGCCATCCGATCCAAACTAGAAGTAGACATCAAAAGATGCTTTACTATTACTTCTTTATTCTCACTTCTTAGTTGTCTATGTCTGCCCATTTAAATACCAGATTATGTTTTAAAATGAAGAAAAGGTGGAAGTGTATTTCTGGGGTGCCGTTTATAAACAGCACTTCAGAAAACACACATGTGGCCAGTGTGCCCATCACTGGCTGTGATCTTAGCTGTCATCCAATGGCTCCAATCACAGGCACAATGTGATCAGAGTGGCTCTGTTCCTTGTGATCTCTGTAATGACCAGTCACAGAGATCACAAATGTAAAAACTGTACTGTCAGTCACTGCTCCCTGCAGGAATGCCCCCTCCCCTCTCTGTTCCTCCAGCACTGACTGGAGGGGCGGATGGGGGAGGGGGTGGGCACAGCTGGCACAGAGCCAGCTGTCAATCAGGTAGCTGGGTGGATCCCAACAATATTGTCAGGATCCATCCAGCTGCAGCACTGCTCTGCGCTGTCAGCATATAGCGGGCAATAGCCCGCTGTATGCTGAGTTTTGGGTCACAGGAGGACTTAAGTATATGTCCTCCCGTGACCCTAAAAGGAACTATGGCAAAAAAATGTTGGGCCAAATGTTGGGCCATCTTTTAACTTTACAGAGCAAGTCCAGTTGAGTGTTTAACATTACAGAACTAATCCAATTAAATGGTGAACATTACAGAAAAAGTCTGGTTGATTGCTGAGAATTTCAAAGCAGATCCAGTTGAAAACAACTAGCTATTGCTATATATACCAAGATTTCAGTAAAGGAAAATCTTCACAGAAATGATATGCAATGTGCTCTAATCCAAAACAATGCATCAGCTTATATAACACAAGCAGTATGTTGTATGTTGGACATTACAGAACAAGTACAGCTGAATAATGAACATTACAGGTCAAGTCCAGTTAAATGGTGAACATTACAGAACTTGACCAGTTGAATGTTTAATGTTACAGAGCAAGTGCAGTTGAATGTTTAATGTTACAGAGCAAGTGCAGTTGAATGTTTAATGTTACAGAGCAAGTGCAGTTGAATGTTTAATGTTACAGAGCAAGTGCAGTTGAATGTTTAACATTGCAGAACTAGTCCAGTTAAATGGTAATTACAGAAACAGCCGGGCTGATTGTTTAACGCTACAGAGCAGGTCCAGTTGGCAGTGCAAGGTTTTGCACACATTTTAAAGTACATCTCTCATGAGCAAAAAAATCCTAACTACCTGGCTGTTTTGGTTTCCATACTTTTGAATCATAGACCTGAAACAAGCATGGCATAAATGCATGTCAGAAAAGTGTCAGTGTTTCTTATCTCTATACTTCTTCCGGGTCACTGACCAAAACATCAGTATGACAGCTGGAAAACTAACATTCTTGAATGGAGAGATTAGTAATGACAGCCTACATAATTCTCTCATGACAGGTGTAATTTAATGAGACTTCTGCACATAAAGAGTCTGACATACTGTCTGTAATTAAATAAATGTAAAACATGTGTGAATTGGAGTCTTATGAAAGGTTAACTTCATACGCTTAGGAAGCATGCGTTTAAATTCTGTCTATTGTAGGGACTCCCATATTTGAAATATAATCTGTCAAGGACAAGGATGTGTATTAGGCCATATTTACTAAATGCAAAGGTAAAAGGGTATAAAGAAATCACTATAAAGACAATTGGCAAGCTTGTGTTGCGCACTCAGCAAACACAAACACTATCCTTTCACAAATCTGCTGAAGCATACAGTACATTCTTGTTGAATGTATACTGTACATTGCAGTCCCATTTGCAGTGTGCATAGAACATTGAAATAAAGCTGCTGCCTAATAGGCAGATAAGTTGTACTTAGAAATAAAGTGATAATACAAAAATGTGCTATGAGTGTGCCTTATATAAAAAAGCAGCTCCAAAACACCCATACCCCATGCCCTTAGATCAAATAAGCACAGAGAAGGTTGAAGTATTCATGGTTACAAGAAACATTTGCAGACAGCAGCATATGACATTTTAAAGTGACACTAAACTCAGGAGTTAAATCTTAAAAACACATTCAAGTACCTTAACTATTAACAAACATTATCATATTTGTGTATCACTCAGCTGTAGATCCTGAAATCATCTCTGAATTCATGCTGACACTGTCCTTCCTTCTGGAGGGTGGATACTTTTGTTCCCCTCGGTCCCTGTGTGTGTTGTTAAGTAGACACCACTCCAAGCTTGCTCCCATAATAGACTACAGTCTCAAAACAAATTAGCAAACTAAATGTGAGATTATAGTCCATGCCAGGAGTGAGCTTGGAGCGGTGTGCTGTGATACTCCCACAAGGCATGCACTTTGCCTCTTTACCAACATCAGTAAGCACTGGTATTGTTCCTGTGTTTGTGAATGCAAGATACATAACGTAAGATAACGCCAAAAACATTAAAGAAAATTCTAGCTGTACTGCTTAGCAAATGTTATTTATTAGTGAATAAGACACTTCTAGGCTATCATAGTAGTCTGCACCTCCTTGAGCATCATTTGCATGCATTCATTTTCTGTGAACAGGTTTTAACTGTTAGGCCGAGTTTTATGGTATATAGATGCTACAAAATACGTCTTCTTTTTTGTTTTTTTTTTGTTTAGTAAATCCAGAAAGTATGTAATAAGCATGTGCATGCTTCTATGAGAATAAAATGAATTCCAATAGATCAAGAGATTTGCCTTGGTTTAGACCTTGCCTCTCTGTAATCAGCTTCAACAGATTCATAAGTTCTTCCTCATGATAAATGCTAAAGGTCAGTTGTCAGGTTTTATTTTACATTTATCTACTTATTCTTTTTTTTCCACTTTTTAGCAGTGAGGCCATTATCGTGCTTGCAGACTGTGATCATCAAAATCATCAAAGCCTTGCTCTGCACTAGTACATGCTTTAAAATAGTTGGATATCTTGTGTATAGAAGATCTACTGTTTTTACAGTTGAATATTATGGCTTCATGCACACCAAAAGGGAAGTCATAGCACATGTTACTGTTGGCAAAAGCACCCCGATGCCTGGTCTCCTAAATTTCATTGGGCTGAATGGTTTACTACAGATGGCTGATAACTCAGCATTAGTACATCAAAATGAACATAAAGTGCATAAAACCATAGCAATGCTGGTAACATTATTACTGCTCATACGTAACAAAATATAAACAATATGTATTTTAAAATTGAAATAAAACTATTTATGATGTTCAGATATTACAGTTTTCAGTTAAATTAAACGTTAATAATATTGACAAGCAATCTTATAGCCTTACACTGGTGGGCACTTCAGTGCTTAAAGAAGACCTGAACTTTGGAAGCTGTGTCCTAAAATCAGGCTACGGCAAAGGACTAGTCACCAGTATTGCTTATGGGCTCCCTGCAGCTGATCTCTTCCCTATTGCATACTTAATACGCTCTGCCTTGTGTTGCTTCCCTTATGTCAAAACCGCCCCCTGATGACTGGTGGGGTAATGATCAGGAAAAAGCAAGAGGTGTGCAGTAAGTAAGAAAGAAGATGTTTATCAGCTACAGCCAACAATTTTGTTTCTAGTTTTGGTTAGAGTGGAGAGGTATTAGAACACTTTTCATTGCTGTCTGTGTCCTAATTAGGTAGATTCAGACTCTATTTTTCCTGATGACCATTTTCACAAAGATTGAAAGGGAGGGGAAGTCTTCCAGTGGGGACACTGGTGACAACTAGGAATTGCCTTTACTTTGGGGTCATTTCCTCTCTTCCTGCTGTGGCTATGGGACAGAAAGTGAAGGGAAATCTACCCAATGTGGCACAGTTGTCAAAAAATAGTGCAGGAGTAAAACCCTCCCTTAGTTTATCCAAAATGTTAAAAAATGGCTTTGAGATTAGTTCTACTTTAAAAAAGCCCACTGTGAAAAAGGAAAAAAAAAACAAGAAATAAAACACAATATATGGCAGATTAGGTAAGCCCACTAAACTGAGGGTAAGCTTCCCTTGCGAGGTGAAAATTATTTTGCAAAGTAACAGCCTATTTGCCTATAGTAAAGAAACCCCATCATAAACAGGGTACCTGCTGATGTCATTTAGCTGCCTGCCTTCATTGGAAACATACCTGGAGTAGCTTAGTGGTAAGCACTTCTGCCTTGCAGACTGGGGATCTTTGGTTCAAATCCCAGTCAGGAAACTATCTGCATGGAGTTTGCATGTTCTCCTTGTGCTTGTGTGGGTTTCCTCCCATGCTCCAAAGACACGTTGACAGATTGATAGGCTCCAGTCTAAATTGGCCCTGTATGCATGTGAGATAGGGACCTTAGAAGCTGGGACTAATGTGAGTGTGCAGTATACTGTATAAAGCACTGCATAAATATTGTCAGTGCTCTATAAATACCTGTAATAAATAAATACCCCCTGCTCCTTTCTGACTTGATAAGGGCAGAGGCTGCAGATCCTCATAGCAAGTCTTTGATCCTTCCTAGCATGGAGGAAAACTGAGTAGTTGTAATGCAACTTTTTTCATGAAAGTAAATTTTACACATATATAATATTTATATATTATCATAAATACAGTGATTATTGTTTATCATGATGATTTAGAGATCACTTATTGACACGGGTTTATTAGCATTCACATACACGCTAATTTTCAATATTTTTGTCAACATATTATACAATACCTTAAGGAGTACATAAAACATTCACATCAGTTCCTGGCTCAAAATTAGCTTACAATCTATTGTTCCCACACACACTGTCCAAAGGCAAGTTAGCCATCCTAATAGTATCCTTTTTGGGATCTGGGAGGAGAATGGTGTGCCTTAGGTAAATAAAAGAATACATTGTTGTAGACACTATTCAAATAGTGTCCTTAGCAACTGAAATCAGAATACGAGTACTGCAGCACTAGAGTTCTAACCATTTTTCTACTGTGCTGCCCATAGACTGTATTTACATTAAGGAATTACATTACATTAATGAATTAGAAAGTGCTGAATTTGATCAATAATAAAAAGCACAGAATTGTTATGCTACATTATATATTTCCAGAGACTTAGGAGGTTGATTTAATAGAGACACAGAGCATGCTCATCTTGCAAAGTGAATTTTCACATTGGAAGGGAATTTTCACTTAGTTTAGTGAATGTTGTGAACATTCACTGTGCAAAGAATACCCAAAACACATGTAGGGACATTTAAAAAAAAAAAATCAGTAGTCTTGCTTGCAGATGACGGAAATGAGTTCCACTAAGCTGTAAATGGTTCCTTGTGAACTGAAAATTAGTTTCCTTAGTACCTTCTTTAGTAAATCAACCCCATACAATGTACATGTATTTCTTATTGTGCTATAACTATTAAAAAAACAAACAAAACAAAAAGAAACTGTAAATTATAAGAGCTGTAGCAAGATACAAATAGCCTGCCTGTGCACAGCAGCCAATCAGATGTAAGCTTTCACTTAAAGTAGTATTAAACTCGCAACCTTTTTTTTCAATAATGAGTCCAGATAAAACAAATATACATTGCCACGCAAAATATTTATTTACATTTTTTGTTTCCAAACACCTCCAACTCTCTCTGCTCAGCTTCCCTGAACTTCCTGTAAAGTGCAAGATCACAAGGGACAGAGCAGTCTCCAGCAGCTGTCCAAGGAAAGAGGGAGGAAGAAGAAGCAGGGAGCAGGGGATTGGTTTATCTTGCTGTGCCTGTGTATTTGTGGAGACGCACACAGCTTACTAGCACACACAAGAGTGGCTCCATAGGACCCTGCAAGGGCAAGGAGCCATTCTAAAATAGGATATCACTTCCAGTGCTCAGGGTACCAGCTGATTCTACAGTAAGCTAAAACTTTTAAACATCAATGAGCAGCATCCATTGTAAGTGATTTAATCAGCATTTAAAATAGCTTAAAATCATTTGATAATCAAGTGCTAGACAGATCATGTCAGGACGTTGGTAACTATGTCCATTATTTTATCTTTTTTGGCATTCTTTGCTGCAGCTTTAAAAACAAAATGGTCACATCATCTGATCACACATACATCTGATCTGGCCCTATATTATTTAAAACATGATTTCCATTAATGTAAGAATGTAAATTACTTTTATTTGGATTGAATACTGAAGTCTACAGTCCCTTTCGCTCATCATCAGAACTTGTATCAATGACTTTGCAGAGTAAAACATGAAATACACTATTCTTTAAACAGACCTGAGACTGGGCCAGTTTGATATAAACTATTGTATAAAGTCAGATTTAAAAGATGAATTTTTTATAGAACAATGTTAAACTACACAATTCACAGATCACAATGAATAAAGGTCCTTGGTATGAGAAGACACTTACGGTTCCTCTACATTCAAAAACATCAAATAATGAATACTGAACGATTTTAGTTTCCTGAGCAACCTTCATTGGAACATAAATGTTTATGCAAGTTATTTAATATTCATCGCATTGTCTAAGGGATATGCACCAATACAGTATGAGGACCTTCAAAACCAATTAATTGAAGCAAATTAGATACTCTAATGAATAGAGATTGCTAACCAATTGTTGTTACAGTGAATGTTTATGTTGGGGCATAGCATGGCATGTCACACAGATGATTCAAAGTCATATTGTTTTCACAAGACTATTTTAATTGTGCAATAACCAAATAATTAAGAGGAGCAGTGCTGCAATGTAAACAGCTCACAGTAAAAGAAAATAAGTGCGGATTAAACAGAGCATAAAGAGACAGCTTTACAAATAGAGTCAGACTGGATATTAAACCTGACAAAATGTAATACATTGGGCCCTTATCCTAAGTGGGCTTTTTAAAACCTACACAAGTAGCAAATGGGGCACCCAAAGTGCATCAAAAGCCCTGATGTTCTTCTCAGTTGACAGTCACGAAAGGGTGTATTATGGAGACATGCTCAATATGTACAAGCAGTCAGCTAAGTGCTTGCCTTAGGGCCTGTTCACACGACGTCCGTTTTGTGTGCTGACTGGCTCCCTATGCTGCTGCACTCAAAATGCATCCCAATTTATCCCTATGTGTTTTATGGGATCCAGTTCTCACATGCGCAGTCCGTTCAGCTTACGACAGAAAAAATACTGCATGTCACATTTTGTCAGGTCCGGAAACACACAAACGCGCACGAAACGCAATTAAAACGCAACGAAAACGGAACGGAAACGCAACGCAATGCAGCTAAGGGGGGAAAAAAAGAAAAAATTGTATTCTTGCTCCACTTATACCTTCATTGCAAGATATTTCACTGAAGATGAAACTTTTAGAACAGGATACTCTTGTGGATACCTATAATTTGACATCAAGCTCTGTGCAGACTATTGAGAGAAGCAGTCAACCAATTTAAGGCCCAGGCATATGATTTCTTATAATTCTCATCTACAAACTCAGACAAAGGGAGATACATTTTAATTTAAGCAATTTAACAAAATCATGGCTAGATACAGACTGCAATGGAAAGATGATTTTACACAAATGAATAAGCCTGCTTTTTTATGCATATATTATTGAAAATGTATTCAATAAAAATTACTTGCTTAAAAAAAGGAAAGGTGATTTTAGTGACACTAAAGCTAAACTTCAGGCACACGATGATAGGAAGAGAGAGTGAGAGAGAGAGGAACTCATCAGTCTGCTGCTTGACATTTCACTGTCCAGCCATACGTTGGTGGAGGGAGAAGGGAAGACCTGTAAGTGTATCTGAGCTTCTGCAGAGAAAAAATTAGGTCTCCCCTCCCTGCCAGACAGGGCAGTGCATTGCGGCAGAGCTGAGTAAATCTTTTAGCATGCCAAAGTGGTACATTGTTTTTCATGGCAATTTGTTGTTTTTTATTGTAGGCCTGTAATTCTTAGCAAATTTCAGGAATAACTCACAGTATTGTATGTATTTTGTGTAAATGTCATGTTTGCACTTTTGAATTTACCGCCGGCACCGCTCCCCGCTGTGACGCCCGAAAACGAAACTGAAAGCTGAATGCCGGCATCAACCGGGCGCACATAGCAGAGGACTACGCGGGCTCGCAGGGACAAGGTAAATTACACTTTATCGCAATCTCGAGTGAGGCTCAGGGTTAACGCACTTGGTACTGAAAATTAACCCCGAGCCACACTGGGGAATACCGCCAAGGAGGTTACATCCTAAAACAACAGTGTCTAGCATGTTTGTGCAGATTTTACAAATAAGATTTTTTTGTAAAGTTGTGTGGAAATTTAGTTTCAGTGTTCTGAGTTTTCCCTCTTGACTTCAGTTATCCAATCATCTGCACAAATGCCATTGCTTTATTTCCCTTGCACACGATGAGTAATCAAAGTTAGGGGTTTCAACTAGTTTACCAAACTCAGTGGTGATTCGATTTGCGAACTGAACAATGTGTAACCCTTTATTGAAAGAACCCTAGATTCATTACAAATCTCATAACTTCATTGGCTGGTCTTCAGCCTGCTGTGAAGTGCTTCTGTACTCTGAAACTTCCCTCTTTTTCATTGCTCTGTCTGCTGACGGATCAGACAGAAAATATTAATGAACTACAAAGCACACTGGACCATGTTTTCTAGGTTTAGGATAGATGATAAGGATGCTGCCAGCTATAAGGGTTTAGCTAGCAGGACAGCCAGTGCCAAGATGAAGATTAGATCCAAGCTATAGATAGATAGCCTATAAGACAAAAGTGCAGAACCTTTACTCTAGTATAATTCAACTCTGAAGTGACACTAAACTCAGTTAATTACTCAGTTAAATCTTAAAAATGCATTTGAATACCCTATCTATAACCAAAACTTTACTTTATTTGTGTATCACTCAGCTGTAGATCCTCAAGTAATCTCTGACTCGGTGTTAACATGGGCCTTTCTTCTTAAGTGTGGTTACTTTTGTTCCCCATGGTCCCAGTGTGTGCTGTAAAGTAGCCACCACTACAAGATCACTCCCATGATGGACTACAATCTCAATACAAATCAGTAAACTAAACGTGAGATTGCAGTCCATCACATGAGTGAACTTGGAGTGGTGGCTGCTTTACAATACACACAGGGACCATGGGGAATAAAAGTAGCCACCCTCCAGAAGGAAGCACAGTGTCGGGATGAATTTAGAGATGATTTGAGGATCTACAGCCGAATGATACACAAATAAGGTCCATTTATTATTAATAGTTAGGGCACTTGAATACATATTTAAGATTTAACTCCTGAGTTTAGTGTCACTTTTGACACCAAACCATGAGTTAAATCTCAGGAAATGAGAATTTTTTTCTGGAGTTTTTCTTTAATTTTACTCAAATATTTCCAAGCTACAAAAAAATCTAGGAAATGGCACACAATTCTGCTTTTTTCCTTGCAGATGCAGAGAGTATATTTTGCATTGTAAATGATTTATGGAGAAACAAAATATATGCATGTGTGTAAGTCAAGTAAAGGGCTACTTATCCCACTCAGTCATCGTAAAGTCTTCAGTCATCACAGTGCAATCTTTTACAGAAATGTATTGTTGGGGCCTGCAAGTCTTTGAATACAGAACAGCCAAAATGAAGATGCTATCACATGTGTATAAATATTAGCATTTATCAGAATCTTGTCTTGTTCCTTCCAGCGCTCTCTTTCATAAATCTTAGCACTTCAGCAATAAGATCATTGTTAGATTTTTATTGGATTGTAATGTATTTCAGGAACTCTATATGCAACGGATTTTATAATACACTATATCAAAAGGTGAGAGTAAATTACAAAAGAAGCAACTATGGCTCTATACATATTGTGTAGAACCATGAAGGTTTGATACCAGTGGTCTGCCATCCCTTTTTTTTAAAAAGTGTAAATTTAATTGTATTAATCCAGTTAAAGGGCCTGTGTTTGAAGAATCAATCCTTTTTTTTGGTATATTGTAGTGGGTTAATCACACATTGGTTGCTGTCTCCTAATAATGCCAGCATAGAGATATGCCCATAAGGTCCTAGGTCCAGTCATTTGTCACAGCCACCATGAGCATGTTTTATTGTCCTTGTTGGATTTTGCATTGAATTATAGATAAAGCAGCAGGAAGGAGACGTCTCCTTTTTTACCAGAATTCCTAGTGGTTGGCTGGTTTGAGTCTGCCATTCTTGTTATTAGGTATTACCACTTACACATGTCAAAAATAAGAGGCCACATGATTATTCCTCTACCAACTCATGAAGGAATTATCACAAATAGCATGGACTTTTCTCTAATCTATGTCAATGAATGTGTTAACTTTATGTTTCACACTGTATGCCGTTGCCTTGCAATTTTAACAAAGTCTTGTATTAATATTTAAAGGTTATACCCAAAACAAAAAATTTAATATATTGCAGATAGCATAGTTACATAGTTACATAGTATTTGAGGTTGAATAAAGACATTAGTCCATCAAGTCCAACCTATTAGGATCTCATTCTAGGAGTACCTGTACCCCTGTATATTACGGTCCCTTAAGAAATCGTCCAAAAGTTTCTTGAACAATTCCACATTATTTGCTGAAATCACCGCCTGTGGCAGTGAGTTCCAGACCCTAACTGATCTTACTGTGAAGAACCCCCTTCGCCCCTTGTGCTGGAATTTTTTTTCCACCAATTTTAGGTGATGGCCTCTAGTTTTTGTAACGGAGTTAATTTTAAACAGTTTATCGCTAATGTTGCTACCACCATTAAACATTTTGTACATGGAAATCATATCCCCCCTTAATCTCCTCACCTCTAATGTGAACATGTTTAAATTTAGTAGCCTAGCCCTTGTTAAACTTCAATTGTTTAAACGCCAATTTTTTAACGCCACTTAGCTCCCAGGCACTTTGTTCCCAAGCCCTGTGTGAGCAAGCTCAAAATGAGTGATGCACTAGTTTATAATACACCTGCTCAATGAGAGACACCTGAGCTCAATTAACCCCTCCCCCTAACAAGAGCACTGCAACCTGAGGGAAAAAAAAAAAGGGAACAGTTTAAAAAAACTGACAGAAAAGGAAAAAGAGTTTTTAAATACTAAAAAAGGGTCTAAAAAGGAAGGGAGACAACAAGTATTCAAAAAATCAAGCACTCAATATATCCCAAACAGTTCAAATCCCAATTTTTTACGCCACTTAGCTCCCATTAGCAGTCATTAGAAGTGGTGGTTGCATTAGTTTTCTTTTTTATCAGGCTTCTTTTCCCTATATTTCCTTCTGATGATTCTGCCAGTAACAAACTTCCTGTCCTGGGAAGACAACGATCACTCACTGAACTGTATTTATAGAGAAGCAGTGTTGCCACCTGTGCCGTGTGGGCTGTGTGGACTGAAAACCCTTCTATTACATGGACACACTTTGCTTTGTAGTTCACAGATGTGAACTGAGAAAGCTAATAGCATTGATTGGGATTTTTCAGCCTATGTACATACTGTATACATGTATAATATTCCTTGTCTTAAGGTAGCTTCTGGTGACCCTACACACTGACAACTTCAGTTAAATAATTTGTCCTCATGGGTAGGCTAATAAGTACCTAATAGGTACCTAATAAGGTGTTACAGTTTCATAAAAAGGACCAGATCAGGACATCTTGTTACACAAAATCATGTAATCTGTGTATCAGAGCACAATGTTTAAAATGACACTAAACTCAGGAGTTAAATCTTAAAAATGCATTCAAGTACCTTAACTATTAACAAAAATTTATCTTATTTGTGTATCACTCAAATGCAGAATATCAAATCATTTTGTGCTGATACTGTTCTTCCTTCTGGAGGATGATGGACAACACTATCTCACATTTGCTGTACTAATTAGTATTTAGATTGTAGTCCATAACGGCAGTGGGCTTGGAGCAGTGGTGGCTTTACAACAAAAGTAGCCACACTCCAGAAGGAAGAACAGAGATGATTTGAGGATCTTCAGCGAGTGACACACACATAAGATACATTTTTCTTAATGGTTAAGGTATTGAATGCATTTTTAATAATTAACTCCTGCTTTTAGTATCACCTTTAATGTGGCCCACCAGGAGGCCCTTTTTCAATTCAATATGAAGTGAGCTATTATGCAGTTTTAGGCCTGCCAAGTAGAAGCACTACATCAGATCACTGTATCTACTACTTTTTTTCACTTGTCCTGCTTTACTGGACACCTTTGGGTAAATCCATTATCACAAAAGAATGGATATGAAATGGTCACTGAGAAGACCACGAGACTCTCCATAGTTTTAGGTAAATTAAAATATAATGCACTTGACTGCAGGCTGCCAGCTGAAAGCATGCAATCCAAGTGAAAACTCTGCATACAAACCAGACGGCATGATGACTTCAATACAGTGCATTGGTCTTTACTTTTGTGAAAAAATGGTACAATATAATGGGGTAAAAAAGAGGGGGCTGCTGGAAGTGGAAGTGGTATCCCTATTTATAGTGAGAGAAAGCATGAAATCTAAATTCTGACAAAAATGACAGTACTTAATTGGAAATGAATAATTGTCATGATTTACTGGCCACCTTACAAATTTCCGATCATTAACTCTTGAACTGCCTAACTAAACAAGACTGTTTTTACTGAAAAATAATATTGCACCGCATTGACATCAGTTACATTCGATTTGTTTTTATAAATCTCATGTGATGACTCCATTGCCAGAAATGCTAGGTTACACTGCTTCCATGGTTAGAATGCTGCTGTTTAGTGGTTTTTAAGTCACTCACTAGTTCTTGTTAAAATGCTTTAATACATCTTATTGGCCTTAGGTTTGTTCTTCAGTGTAATTTTAGTGGTTAGTCTAATGCGCTCGTCTCACCTCAGGGTTACTAATGAGGTCAGAAAGTGCTCAATCTCTATACTGAATAATTCAGTGATCGGCACAGCAGACTCCAGCAATAGAATACATTCCTGACACCACAACATCAATGGGTTAGCTCACGAACAGATGTTTTGCTTACTAACACAATATATTTTACAACCTCATAAGTTACCCCCCCAACTGATAATTTGCTTCTCTGACTGAGGGAATTGTTTATACAAAGAAAAACAATGGCTTATATAATAAGACACTGAAAAGGATATTGATGATATGCAAAATGTATTAAAGTTTACTGAAGTCAGTCCAGAGAACAGTAAATTCTGGTTCCTACAGACTATTGTACTCTGCTGGATGTTTATTAAGCCCAAAAGCATATTTTAATTGCCAAGTTAGTAACTGTGACAGCTTTAATAAGCCATTGCAATAGGCAGTACTGATGTGAAATCCTGCAGTGAAGCTACAGTGCTTAGTATAAATGAAATGTTGGATGTCATTTTATGAGTATAGTGAGGCGTTCAGGAAACTGAATGATAAGAATAGCTGAAACACATAGTACTGGGAAGCACTTATAGATGTGTAACGCTGACTCCCGTAAGAGACGCTATTCTCTGGTTACATGCCCTGTTTCTGGAACCAACAGTCTCTGGGGTCTCATGAAAACTCAGGAAAAGGGGTTTAGGAATGCAGGATACCCCAAAACATCAAAATTCAGGTTATGCTGAAATAGTTGCAGTAACAGGTAAATCTATTTTGAGAGGTTTGCATTGTATCTTAGTGAACTTAATCAAAACAAGATTCACAAATTTCAGTCCTAAGTCTCTCTATAAGGACAGATCACTGTGAGGGTGCTCAGAATAAAATGTGAATTCAGCCATGTTGTTTGCTGCAACAAAACATCTAAAAGGAAAGAAATATATATTTTTAATGATTTTGCATTATTCCATGTGAATGGGAATACATGAGAAACATATAGAGGGTTTTTCTCAAGTTTGACTGCAAAAGTGCAATATACTTTAAGGCTTTCTCCTAAAAGCATTCCCAAGAAAATTGAAAAATATGATCGCGGGATGGGGGAAGTTATATCATACCACCTTACCATTAGTCCACAGATCAAGTGATGTACGGCAGCAGGACATGTGTCTTTTGAGAGGCAGATGGCATCTGAGATTAGCAGCATGCATGCTTATTTTTTAATAATCACCAATACACTATTTTGTTTATATATTTTTGGCTTTTCCAGTTCATCTTTTACAGAACATATGGTATCCAAAGCACCAAGTATCTATACTGTATGGTTGCTAGCATGCTACCTTTTCTGGGGGAAAAAATAGCCTCATTCTGTTCCTAGATTATTAGTAGGATTATCATCAAGAGCCAATTTTAACGGCCAGATGGCAGCCTTATGTGTCAATATATTTAAGATGCAAAGGGAAAGGTTGGACGTGTCTATATGACCACAAAATCCAGAGTCACCTCATTATTTACTCATCAATTAAAGCAGTGGGGCTTTTTACATAAGTCATCTATATGTTTTTATCATACAGGCAGAAAGTCAGAAACCATTAGTATCTATGACTTGTGGAAATCCAAAAACCATTTATTCCTATGCTCGGCCTTAAGCCATGTTCAGTGTTGGAAGCCAGGGTCCAGTATTGCCTTTGCTTGCTTGCCTTATGTTCAGTTTTTGAATTTCAAAATTAAATTCACATTTGCTGGTGTGACAGCTGCTAGTTTAATGTTAGCACAAATTAAATCATTGATTAATATTCTTCATTGCCCACATCTAATTTTAAAAAAATGCCTGATTTTTTGCAGCTGCCAGTTTTATGCTGTCTTTTTATGTTAACTGTGCTAGAATGCTAAAGACTCTTTAGCTCAAAAGATAGTAAATTGATTTTTTCAAAAAATTAAGAGTCAGACGGAAGCATATAATAGAGAACATTTATTTGCTGCCCATAGCAACTAGTCAACTGTGTATCAGGGACTTTACTCCTCAGCATTTTTTTAAAAAGGTCTTGGGCTGTCTAATAAATTGTGACCTTTACACTGACAGATACTTGAACATCAATTCACAAATCTGATGTGTATATATATATATATATATATATATAATTATTATTATTTGAGATTTATATACAGCCAACAGTTTGCGCAGTGCAAGATGGTTAGGAGGTCCCTGACCACGAGAGCTTACAATCTAATCTAAATATACTGCATATATATATATATTTTCCCTAGCAAACCAAAAAATAACTGAAATAGACAGAATGCACTTGGTGCTAAAAGGTATTCATAGCTTTGATCTGTAGTGAGGCATAGTATTAAAACTGCACTACCTTGAAACAAGGCATTTCACTTTCTAAGTAATATGTCATCTGAACCCCTTACCTGGCATAACTTAATAGGTTTGATATTTTGACGGTCTAGTTAAAACCTGTCTTCTAATTAGAGTACTTAAAATCCTTCACTTCCGAAAACAAGATGTACAGCAAGTACAAATACAAGTACATGTACATAGGGCATTCCCCTTCCAACTGTAGTTCTGGATTAGCCACTGTTAACTCTCTGCAAACCCTTGAAGATGGATTCACGGTTTTCCATTCAGAAGGATCTTCTCTATGCCCTCTGTCACAGAATGGCCTGATCCTAAACAAAGCTTACCTCAAACATTTGCAAGAAGAAGACATACAACAAGGACAATTATCAGAAAATGTATCTCACTATTTCATCATTATAGACCTACTCAGTGTAGCGGGAATCTCAATAGAACTATAGCTAAAAACATGGTCTTTCACTCTTTAGGTTTACAGCTTTTGTAAGAATAACATTTTTCCCTTGCTAGATTTAAGTTTTAATGTCAACCAAATATCTTATATATATTTTAAATAAAGAAAAAAAAAGATGCACCCCGACCGCGTGCAACGGACTCCCTCCGCATAATGGAGCATCTGACAGATGCCGACAAAAGAAAATGAATTGGCTGGAGCTGGTGGTGACAGCTAGCTCCAGCCAACTATAAATATATAAAATGAACTGCGCCAATACAGTAAGCAAGCTAACAGCTACAAGGCACTGGAATGTACACCCACTGTGAGTGTGTATATGTGTATACGTGAAAAATGAATAACTAAAGCTCGGCACATTTAGTTATTCAGCTCCAGCCAACTGTTTCCTATTGGCCGGCACCTGCCAGAGTCTTCTAGCAGGTCCCAGCCAATGAATAACAAATGGGCAGAGCCGGCCGTGACATCACGGGCTATGGAGAATAGAGGCGGCCGAAGCGAGCCGAAGCGTGCCGAAGGAGCGAGCTACATCTGGATCCTTCAGTTATTTAGTTAACCCCTTCGTTACTGATAATGTACAGTGTACGTCGCCAGCATCGGGGCTGTTTAAACAGACTCTCGGTGGCAAAACTTGTAAAGCCAACTGTCGGCTTTAAAACAGAAGCGATTCTGGTGAGTTACCTGTCGCCAGATCGCGTCTGTGTCCCGAAGAAGGGGCCGGACACCCCCGCCGTGCTTCCCGGGCTCCTTGGTGTCCGCAGGGAGCTGGGGAGAAAATCGATGAACTTCCGTTCATCTATCCCCTCCCTGTTCTATGGGACCGGGAGCGATGCAGATTGCACCACTTCCGGTCCCTGGGCTGTCAGTTCTGGGCTCCTGCAGCCCAGCTATAAGCTATTGAAGTGCGATCTGCACTTCAATAGCTTATTTCTAGTGTAAAGGTGACACGGGGGTCTTTTGGACCCCCAGCATCACCTTAAAGAGTACCTGTCACCACCATCTGCTATCACATGGGGGGGGGGGCTTGTAAGAACCCCTATGTGATAGCAGTCAAAGTAAAGTAAAAAAAAACAAAAACTGTTTTTAACTTGTAAACATGTGTTTACACATGTTGGGTATCGCCGCGCATGCCAGAGTGAGAGCAATAATTCTAGAGCCAGTATTGTGGGCCAGGTTGATGACCTGTGGGGGCTTTTAAAGCGTCTTCTATGGACTTTTTGGGGTACTGCAGTTTTTTGCCGTTTCATGGACGCACACAATTTGTAAACTGGGCATGTTGGGTATCGTTTTACTCGTTGTAACCTCATCTTTTATATTTAATTAAATAATGGGTATTTTGTTGTGTTTTGGAGCATTTAATGCAATTTGTCACTAAATTTTGGGGTTTAATAAGGAGTTGCGCTAATATTGCGCAACATAAAAATTTGCAACTACCACCATTTTATTCTATAGGGTCTTGGCATTCAGAAAATATATAATGTTTGGGGGTTTTAAGTAATTTTCAGGCCAAAAATGTGGAATATAACATGGGTGCAAAAAAATGAAAAAAAGGCCTCAGTCATGAAGGGGTTAATAACCCCTAAGATCCAGCTTCCCCATTCTGAATTTCCATAACTGGATCCTAAGACATACAATCCTTGGAGCTCAAAGCAATCACCTTCTGTTAGAAGCAGCTCTTTTACCCAGCACATGTTCTTCTTTTGCTGGGCCTAACCTATTTTAAAATATTGTGACAATATAAAAGATAACTATATTTGTATATATCATGATATCACCTATCATGATTAGGAAAATTGTGTGGCCTATATTTAAATGGTGAATAGCCTCCTCTTTGTCTCTGCTGCTTGTAACACAGGCATGTTGTACCTTCGGTAAATCAAGTCTTGTACTTCCCCCATAAACAAGTTAGATATTCCCAGATGTCACACAGTGATCGTCTACAAGCATACTAAAACAAGGCTTGATGTATGTAATCTCAGGAGAACAGTTCAATGTTATTTATCAAATACGCATGATTTTTTTTTTGTATGCAAAAATCAGCACCACCACATGTTGATTCCCCCTTCATTGTAAACAAATACCCGCATATACCCAAGCTCAGGATTAAAAATGTAGCTCATAGAAAAAAAATTTAAAGTGGGAAAGACAAGGCTTTAATATATTTTTAAAGAGACTGGTTCTTTGTACGTGGAATGGAAATCAGAAGCCTGGGTGGTATAAAAAAATTTAATGCTTTTGCATCCAGTGAAAGATTATTGAAATTTACAAAAGAAAATGTCATGTTGTTATAACACATAACAATTTCCCCTCTAATGTTCTCTCTTTGATGAATCGAGCATTTATGTCACGTAGGTCACTTAAAGTATGTACTGTATGACACTGAACCTGATCCACCAAGCTACACTGTCATAAACCACATGCTAAAAGTGACTTGCTTTTAGCATGTGGTTTATGATGCTGTAGATTTTGGATCAGGCTCAGCGATTCACACACTGTTAATTATTTGTTCTAATAAGGAATGAGGTTTTGGTTTCCCAGAACCATGGATTTGTGACAATTCCACTTTGTTCAAATTTAGGGTTCTCGATTAATTTTTCTCCCCGCTGGCAATTCTCTTTTTATTTCAGGGTGCATAACGTGTATTTGTTGCTGACATAGACAAATATGCCCTTTGTTAGCAACACATACTTGTACTGTACTTGTACTTGTACTGTGAAGCAGAGCACTGCGTATTAATTCTCCCTGTTGCTATAGCTGCCATTATATTTAGGAAATCTATATTACAAATATCAGGCAGACTTAAAGTGAGATTCAGAGGTCCTGCATGTGGAGGTAGTGGGGGCAAGCAGGTTCCAAAGGATGAATATTTGATCAGGCTGCCCTTACTATCTCAGAGAAGCATGCCATACAACCACAGCATGCAATGGAGATAGTTAAGTGGCTGAAAAAGCCTTCCTCTTCTTCCTCTTCCCAGGTCGAGAGCAGCCTGTTGTCACCTCTTAGACTGGCAATGAGGAGTTTGCAGCATTATTGCGATTACTGAATTACTGCAGGATGATTATCTTGGTCATAGCATTCCTCGTTTCAGATATTGAGGATTAAGAAGATCACTCCAGGGCCATAGGAGGAGGGGTCATTATGCAGGAAGAAGAAAGAGGCAGTGATGTTCCAGCATCTGGAGCTCCTTCAATGAGGAAGGGGTTGGATAGTGAGGTATCAGATGGTCCATGAGTGCCACCAATGGGAGAGGAGAAAACTTGTGAGGGAGAGGCTGATCAACAGCGAGGGGTTTTTTTTGTCCAGGGGTAGATTGCAGATGGCTGGAGCGGGCAACTGTCCTAATCCATCTAATGGTACTACCCAAGTGGTATAGGCCATTGATATCCCCAGGGTCGGTCCAAAGAGCTGTGTGGTGTGGGCATTTTTAAACACACAATCTGCCAACAGCACCATTGTAGTCTGTAGACTCTTCCTGCAGCGTGCTAGCCATGGTAAAAGTAGGAAACACATGTCTCTGCACCACAGAGCTAGGTGGGAGCAGCACATTAATGAAACCATTCGGCAGCAAAAGGCCCGTACTCCTTATCCTCTTTCTTGGCTGCTGGCTTTGCAGCTGCTCAAATTAAGGTTTGTGGAATCAGCTCTTTCCTGCAAGTTTATCACCTGTGTTACTTCACAGTGGCTGCTACATAGCCAGCATTATTTTGCTCAGTATGCATGAGTAGTGATGCTACAGATTGTTCTTGGCACATGGGGTAATATTCTAGCAGCTGGGAAGGATGCAGGGTGGGCTACACCACTTGAGCTGGTGGTTACATAACATGTTTTGTCCGATGGTCACAGTGCAGTCACCAATACCCTTCCTCCTTACTGGCCTCATCATCCAAACCCTCTGAAGCAGCAATTACCCCAACACCCAAGAGCATATGCAATATCACATCCTAAATGCTGCCATGCTGTGTTGCAGTTTCTATGCCTGGGGGACAGGAATCACACTGGGTCTGAGCTGCTAGCAGCTCTCGAAACTTAGGCCGAGAGGATGCTGACTCCATCTTTGCAAGGTCATGTGTGACAAAGGCAGTAACCTGCTGGACGTCCTTTGCCAGGAAAAATTCAAACATTTACCTTGCCGTGCACATATCCTCCACCTGGTGATTCGATAGTTTATCATGAAATAACCTGGCTTCTAAGATGTCTTTCAACAGGCCAGAAGAATTTGTGGTAGTCAAATTGGCCAGCGTATGTAAGGAAGAAGTGCAGTGCCAGCATTGTTTGCGTGCCAATCACAACATCTGTGACACCCCTATGTGCTGGAACTCAGCACTGGCCATGTTGAAAAGGCTGGACCAGCAGCATGCCATCAATGAGTACCTTTTTTGTAATATGGTACTAGGATTGGCTCTGGGGAGCTAAGTTTCTTTCTACCTCGCCAATGACTCATGAAGGCCTACAGCTTTTTAGCACCTTTTGAAAAATGGTGAGTCACGAGGAGGCAGGGATTAGTCATACAATCCCTCTCACTCGCCTCCTGGAGCACATACTCCATGGCCTGATATACTGGACACTGGAGGCAGAGCAGAAGGAGGTAGAGTAAGACTTGCAGCTGTCTTAGGGCTAGCACTATTCTTTGCCTACTGCCTCCATTTCAGTAAGATGGAGGCAGAGGAGGAATATAAGGAGGAAAAGGAGGTTTAGGGTGCTAGCGGTGAGTAGAAGGATATGGGGCAGGATTAATTTCCCCCTCCCAACCCCCCCAGATGTTGTATATGGTTGGGTGATACTATAGATTGCAGTGTTGTCCACAGCAAAATTGAGTACTTGCAGTCCCCTGATGCAGGCAATTTAAGTAAAATGAAGTCTTTTATGCTCAAATGCCTGCAAAATTACCCCAAGATTTAGCTAAGAGAGGGACCACTATTGGGGGGTAACCCTATTAAAAAAAAAAACAGGCAGGCAGCACTCAGAGGCAGCCCCTGAACCATATGATTGCTGACTACTTTGAGTTTAGTGCTGATTCCGACACTCTCAGATGTAAGGCCCCTAGTGACAATTTGGTGTCCATGCTGAACCAATGGCTAGATCTTGCAAAGTATGTCCTGGAGCTTCTGGTTTGCCATACAATGTTTAAATGATGCTTTGTGTTTAAATCTTTTGCAGCTTATTTGGGTACCCAGGCAGACTATCTTAGAGAGCATGCTATGCACAGTGTACACAAAAAAATAAAAAGTTGCTGGGGAAAGAGGAAGAATTTTTTGGTAGATGAGACTATGCTTGGTTCCTTTTATTTTTCCACACTTTACTTCCGCTTTAGATTAGGGTTGTGCAAAGCACAGCATTCACTTGTTGCTGACCATCTGTTCTTGAAGTTACCTTTTGTTTACTACACATGCATTAAAGAAAAATGAAGTGCAAAATTATCGTGCACCAAAGTTATTGTGCATTCACCTTAGTCCCCTTTCCTCATAGTGAAAATAAAAGGCAAAGACTGTGTAGGTCTATTCCTTCTGATGAAACCTGCCCTTCCATTGCTCACATTTTCACTGCTATATAATTTCTTCCTCCTAATTCTTTTATGAAAACACCTGCCTGAGCCTTGTGTATCTGCATTTCGGTCTATTTTCTCTGAATAAAAGTCCTGCCACTAGCTATCTTTTATACAGCTGTATACTATTTGGTTTGACACTCATTCTTGTATGAAAAAACCTGTCTGTGCCTGAGTCTCTACCCGTGGCCAATTTCTATATGTATTTAAAATAGGCATAGAAAGGCCTAGGCCTTTATGAACAAGACACTCCCCCATATATGCGAGATTGGGCCTTAGACATGGGCTGCTCCTTCTCTGCAGAAGACCTCTCTTAAGTCCTTCCATTGACCCACACGAGCTCCATCTCCAGTGTCGTACAGGAGTGAAACTTCAAGATCTTATCTAGATGGTACTACTGCCCTACCCGCCTTCATGCTATTTACCCCTCGGTTTCCGACGTATGTTGGAGGTGCCTCTCCAGTAGAGGCTCAATGCTACATATTTGGTGGTCCTGCCCTGGGGTCCAAACGCTTTGGGCCGCCGTTTTCACCGAATACCGCCGTATGACGGGTGTACAGGTGGACTGCTCTCCTCAACTCGCTCTCCTCTCTGTGTTCCCGGGTTCTGTGCGCTCAGCCAAAAAAGGGTTGTTGCGGTTCTTTTTGATGGCTGCCAGGGCGATCATACCGAGACTGTGGAAATCCCAGACAAGTCCAACTATAAATGACTGGTTGGCGGAAATGCACTCTATTTGTAGGCTGGAGGAACTTTCTGCTATGCTGTATGATAAATATGCTCAGTTTTATGAGGTATGGAGTCTCTGGCTTAATTCCTGCTCTTCCTCAGGGGAGAATGGGCTATCCACGTTAGGCACAGGCTCAATATAAACAGTTGTGCACTATTCCAATAACCACGTACTAATGAGCTAGGTTTTGCCAGAATTGGTGGACGGTGGGGACCCGGGGAATGCATTCTACCTTTTCTACCTCTTTCCCTTTTCTCTTCTCTATATCTCTTACCTCCTTTCTTTTTTTCTCTCTTTTTTTCTCTCTTTCTTTTTCCGGTATACTTTCCTTTTTTCTTACATGTAATGGGAATACTGGTGCTATCTGGCACCTGCTAGGCCTCTATACGCTGTTATTACACGGTTGGCCCGGAGACGGGTCGTGCACAGTTAAGTGTTCTGTTCTATGGAGAGTGGCTCCTCTACTAACAGCCTGCACAACCTTGTTCATTGTGACAGGTTTTTGTATTAGAAGACAATTCATTGTATTGTATGTAAGATGACGGATGCCTTATATGCTTCAGTGCATCATTTGTATATGGCAATGCTGATATATGCGCCTATACTCCCCGTTTGCTGTGTTTTGTTTTGTTGTTTGTACTTTATATGGATGTGCAAAACTTTCATTAAAAAAACATATTACGTAAAATAGGCCTAGTACCACTTAATAAAAAAATATGTGTAGCTGCTGAAACTGCTTGTAGAAATCTTATGCTTCAAATTAGAGTAGATTAGCAAGCAAATTGTAGAAAAAATAGATTATATATATATATTCCAATAACTAAATATGTGCTGCCAAAGTGCACTGTCTCTGAATCTGTCTGTGAACATAATGCTGTTCTGTAATACCACATACAGCTTTAAAATTTAAAGGATTTTCCATGTCAACCTCAAAGCTAAATGAAAAGAACCCTCTCCACACTGTACAGTATTTAAAAAAAAGCATTTTGGCACAGGTCCTCCATAGTGGTGTCCAACTTCCCATCCCATTATGTTTACAAAACCTTACCTGTTAGACCTACAAGTAACTGGATCTGACTAACAAGATTGACAATCAGACTTCTTTGTTATTTTCTAACAGAATTTACTGAACTCCATGCAAACAATTTCTGGATGTATTTGTTCACCACTAGTTCTAAGTTCTAATCTGTTACTGCAGTAAGCAATATGATGTGTACTACCCCTGGCAGTCCTGCAACCCAGGGACATGGCTTATTTTGGCTCTACAAACATGTAAAATATTACAATAATGTCTAGTGTTTTGGTTCCAACAGTATATAACAATATTTTATTTAAGGCTATAAGATTTATTAACCTTAAAAATGAATACAATGTTGTATATTTTACAATGTTAATAATATCACCTTATACATTCTCTGATCCCGGGGTTAATGGTAACACTGACTGTAGCGACTATTAAGTTAGGCTCTGCAAATTTAACATCTAATCAGAATACTTGAGATCCCAAAATTATGTTATGAATGTTCTGCACCTCAGGTCACCATGGTGACAAAGGTCTTGAATATGGGCTGTACCTTTCTTGTAATCAATAAAACTGTCTAGGAGAAGAAATGTAATTCTTTAAAAAAAAACAGAAGAAAGCAATCTGTTGCTATTAGTGTAACATATTTCACTTTTCATACTTTAATTTTACAAAACTGAGAAAAGAAATTCCTTTAACTACTTGCCATCCAGCAGTTACAATGTAATTTTTGAATTTTTTTTTCCACTCCTGCTTGTGCGCACCAACCTTTAAAGCTGTGAACATGGTGTCTGGGTGGCTATAGAGCCATCTGACTGTATGGTGCTGGGGAAGAGTGTGGTCCCCACCCTCCACTGTCACTGGCACTCTGGTCTTCAAGTGGTTAAAATCAGTTATCCCCTTCTCTGTGCTCCTTTGTACATGAAAAGCTTTTGTTTGAACTATGACTCTAAAATGTGACAAATGAAATCTAATGATTGATGATTTGCTTCAAATGTGTGCCTAAGAAAAATTCTTAGAAACACGGTATAAGGGCATAATCTCTATGTGATTGGTATGGTCACACTTTCAAGGACATCCATATTTGCATAAGATATGACATAGTTTGGGCTGGAAATGATAGCTGATCTGTCATGGGCATAGATCCCAACTATCTCTCATTTGGAGGGGCGGAACTAAGGGGTCTATTCACTAAGCTGCTGAAGGATCTAGCCGTAGCTTCGGCCGATCCTTCGGCTAGCTTCGGCCCCAGGACCCCTTTGGTTCAGTAGAACCGAATTGCCAGATTCCTATTGGCTATTTCAATCTGCAATAGCCAGTAGTAGACTAGCATTGTACCCACCTTCTGCTGCAGTTCTCCATCAGGTCCATCAGCAGAGGGCGGGTACAATGCTAGTTTACTATTGGCTATTGCAAATTGAAATAGCCAATAGGAATCTAGCAATGCATTCCAATAGGCAAAAACTTTTTGTTCTTTTTCTTGTCAGAATAAAGAAAAAAAAAGAAAAATCAGTGTTTCTCAGCCTGAAGTGAATAGCCGAACAGTGTTCAGCTCACCTCACTTGGGGTCGGTTGTTCACTCGGCTGCCCTCATTTTGACTTGATGTATGGACCTCTATAAAAAAAAGTAACTACCAAAAATGCACCAAACCTTTCACCCACTTTCTAAATGATTGAATTTGTTATTCTAAAAAATATATACTTTGTGCGGAATTGTGTTACTCTCATTTGCCCTGCAGCATGAATTTTGGTCTGTGAACAGGATCCAATGGGAATTTTGCTTCTGCTGATTGCCAGAAAATGCAATCAATTATAGAGAGCAGGATTTCCAATTCCCGTGATTCCACTGCCCTAGTAAGATAGTCCTATACTTTTGTATTAGAGGCCACCCTAAGGCCTTGTTTACATTTTCAGTGTCAGTGATTTTAATGGGATCATTCAAACTAGACATTTACGGTCCATTCAGTTTAGCTTCATTTAGAGAAAATAGAATTATCTGTGTCCAGAATCTGATTAGAAACTCTAAACATGAAAATGTTGATGTAAACATGGCTAAATGCGACTAATCATGACTAAACATAGCTAAACCTGCTTTAATTGGACAAGAGGCATATGAATGTCACAATGGAGAACAAAACTAGCCTTTTTCCATAAGGAAGGACAGTGTCAGCATGAATTTAGAGATGATTTGAGGATCTACAGTAATGCAAATATAAGCTAAATTTTTTTAATAGGGTACATAAATGCATTTCTAATGTTTAACTCCTGAATTCAGTGTCACTTTAAGTCAATAAAACCACGAGGGGCAGTAAATACATTTTTTACATCTTACGTTCAGTGGAATCCTTATTGAATCTTACAACCTCACAGACCACCTCCTTAAATTCTGACAGCCTAAGCCCTCTCCTGTGTAGCATTTCTACAAATCTAACCCTGAAAAATGTTCACTTATTCTAGCTAAGATTAAAATGCTGGTGTTTGTGGGTAACTTCTTCTTAGAAGACTATGACACAGTGAAGGGGTGGTTGTTAATGAACAGTTTAACTATTTTCTACTAGAAAATGTAGGAGCAGAAACAGTGGCCCTGCTGAAGAGTACTGCAAAACAGCAAAAGTAAAGCTGGCTTGAAAGCTCTGCTTTCCCATCTTCTTTCCAGAAGAACATATGTGTACTGCTGCCAGACCTATGACACACACAGAAAAGGAGGGAATGCCTGGATGAATGGAAGATTGAAGGTTGTCTTTCAATCTGACACCAAGCTTTCAGATACCATTATGTCCCAGTTCATTGTATTGTCTGCTGCCGGAAATTGAAATCCAAACTTCTAAAGACAGCCCTATAGTGAACAAATTCATTTTATTCTGAAGCTAGTCCGTGCCATTTCAACTAAAGGAAAATAATTTACATAAGATTAATAGGGAGCTTTCTCCTGGTTAAAAAAAACAATTACACAGGGGAAAGTCTAATGTATCAGATCTCCTATGCAAACTGAAATAATAATATTAATGTAAATGAGTGACTGTCACTGTGCCATAATACATTATAACTGTTGGTAAATGCACAGTCTTTTTAAAAGGGATTTTCTATTTTATTCTACCATACTCCCTCATAATCAACAGGAGACAGACAAGGGTAGGCTAAAAGAAAACGGATTGTGTAACATTCATTGTCCACCTGCTGGGAAAAATGTTGTATCTAATAGAAGGATGATGGACATACAGTAGATAGCATTAGTCTACATTTCCCATTAGCTGAAGCAAGTCTATCTCAAAGCTTTCCTGCAGTCCCCTCTTTCTCCACATTGAGCATGGGTAGTGCTTAATTCAAAAACTGCATCAGGGGGCATACTAGGCCTCTAATCCAAGGTCTCAAGCCTGTGACACCAATAATTCTTGTTACTGGTAACTCTGTGATTAAAGAGGAACTGAACTGCGGATGCCTGTGGTCTCCTTGCAGGTGATCTTTCCCCCATTACTGTCTTATAATGCCTTGTTCTGCAAAGGATCTCTGTGTGGATGAAGCCATCTTTCTAAGAGCAGTGGTTTGCTCCCTCATGTCAGAGCCTCCAGCAAGGAGAACAGCAAGCAGCACAGTAGTTACAATGCCAAATCTCCTTCGACTAGCCATCAGAGGCAGCAGTCACATAGATCTCACACTGCAAACAGTCTTATATACAGGTATATAAGACTATAGGCCACTCACATACCAGGAAGTATTTTATAGGAGGAATTCGGCACTGCTTAGGCACAATTAACATTTCTAAAGGCTACAGTCATCATATTTTCTGGCTCTGTGTCATATGGCAT
>NW_017307340.1:325744-330704 GCF_000935625.1 Nanorana parkeri
GCACTGTTTTCTAAGGCGCTCTCCCCCCCCCCCCCCCCAATCTATTACTGCTGTCCTTATTGAATAAAAATCATTAATCTGCATTTTATTCTGAAAAAAACATGCTTTACCATTTTGGCCCTTTGGCAGGTAGTAAACACCCATTGATTCTTATTTCATCATTTCAGTAAAGCAGTAAATATGTATTAATTGGTGTAATTCTTGAGAAAATGTTTTGGAATGGAAGAGAATGATAGTGGTGGGTTTGAATAAATCAGCGATATTCAAAAGAAAATACAACAATATGGCAAAACTGTTTTAGCCACCGGCCATTTTGCCTAAATTTTTTCTTAAACATTTATCATTACCCCACAAGGTCAAGTGGTAAAGGGATTACTAAAGCACACCACTATTAGCGATGTAAGAATCTGCCCAAGTTTGTTTAATGGGAGGTTTGGCAAACTTGCAAATTGTAAAATTAGGAACTCTATAGAAGTAATTGAGAAGCGGATCTTGAAGATCAATTCTATCCATTGTTAAGGCTAATAAGCAAGGGATTATCATGCAAAGGGCACGAGGAGCTGGGTACTGCCCTGGGGGGTCAAAAAACAGTTTATGTGATTTTGAGGGCGACATGAAAAAACACCAATTCTTCAAATGGCATGCTACAGTGATGGCTCAAAGCTATATGTAGTGTTCTAGAACATTTTGATTCTTGGGGACAATGTCAGTGACACTGTATCCTGGCATCAAAACTTTGTTTTTAAATTCTACAATATTCCTTGGCTTACATAAGGCAGCGGCATCCTTTTCTGAATTATTTTAACTTAAAAAAGTCTAAAGAAAATCTAAAGAAAGTGTAAGAAAAGAAAAATAGAATACTCCTCAAAAAGGGGTCTGGCAGCAGCTAAACATTAACAAAACTTGTTGTTGACACAGACAAAAAAACTGTCCTAAAAATGACTGTTGGGTCTATTCACTGTGAAAGCAATGGGTGGTACACAGTCACAGCACAATGCAATTCACAGTAATGGAGCACTGATGCCACTGAACAGCACAGTGAATATGGGGGTGGGGGTACAATCCACTCTCTGCAGCCAACAACAATGCAATTCACTGTTATGTATGGGTGGCAAAATGCAGCAGTAAATATAGCACTGTATAACTCCACTAGCACTGTACAAGTAGCACAAACTGTCTTTCCCTCACAAAACTGTCTGCTGTTCCTCACTAATTACAACACACGGTGACAATAGGATGCTGGGAGAGCTGACTTTGATAGGACGGGGATTGGCACTTTCAAAGCCCCATTATTGGCCATCATTTTTCACCTGACCAGAGATCAATGCATTATGGGGTTCATTTCCCCCGCCAGGACAAATGTGCCCATAAGATGGCCATTTGGGCGAATGGCGAACACGCTATTTCTTAGTTCTTAAAAATAATTGGTGGTCAGGAATCAGAAATTTTGGCATAAACTAAAGTATTACCTGCGTGTCAACTGGCCTCATGAATCCTAAACTGATTACAGAAAGTAAAGCCATACACCAATAGAAGCTGGTTAAAAAAAAAGTGTTTTCTGAACTGTCATTGGATTTTCTAACAGTTAATGGGGTCAACCCAGCAGGTATATTACATCATTTCCACATTCCGTTTCAATCTCTGGCAACAGATGGCGGTGAGAAGTTGCTGAAGCAGATCTCTGCTTCAGCAGCTTCTCTAGGGGCCCCTAGGTGACATTAGGGGTCTTGGAGACCCCTGATGTCTCCATAAAGAAGACCTGTTATGTGAATTGACTATCACATAGGGGATTTCTTAGCCCCCTAAGTAATAGCAATAAAGTTAAGTTTAAAAAAAATGTGTGAAAAATTAAAGCTTAAAAAATGAAGAAGCTTAAAATAATAGTGACAAATAGAAAAAATTTAAAATAACACAAACATTTTCTTAAAGTCCCCAGCTCCCCCACATACACACACAAAGATGCGTTGGGTGCGCCTATGGGCGAAAACAACGGCCCTTTGCGCCGCAGCTGTTACATATCACATGTAACGTTGGAGTGAGAGAAATAATTTTAGGGCCATTAATTACTGATAACACTAAACTGATGAGCGGTAGAAGCATTTAAAGCAGGGATAGCAAACCTCCATTTACAATGTTAGTTATTTACCTGAGTATACAGTATTTTTTAACCAGTTGAGCTCCAGAAACATTTTCTCATTCCTTAATAGACCTATTATTATTTTATCTTTTTTGGGGGGAGAGTAAAGTAAGTAAAATAATAAAAACAATCCTTTTTTTGTTTGACCAGTGGGAGTTTATCTTACTTCATCCCAAAACACTTACATTTGCCATTTGAAAAATGTCCAGCCTTTGTCCCATTCTGCTGCATTTCGCCTGAACTTTCATTCTGGGAGCATACACAGTGCTTTGGGATAACATGTCAAATAATTCCTTGCCCATTCCTCACACTGCACGTGCATGCCCATAGCACCGCAATACAGTGAGCACAATGATAAGGGCCCCAGCCACACTATGCATGGGCACCCAAATGATAGCATTCAAGTAAGCCCATTGAGATGGACCCCTGCCACACTGCACATGCGCACTCTATGTATGGCATCGGAGCATGCACAGAAAGAGAAAAACTCAGCCAGGCGCGCGCATGTCTGGGTGGCTCCAGGAAAACCTGCAAGGCAATGGAGCCACCCTTAGAGGCAGAAATGGGTTGCACTATGTTTCTTGTAAAATGCTGCACATGATGGCTAAACACAGAAAGGGGACTTGAAACTTGCAGCAACTTAAGGTATGCTGCTGTGTTGCATTTTCTAATTTAAAGCAGGGATAGCAAACCTCCGGCCCTCCAGCTGTGGTGGAACTACAAATCCCATGAGGCATTGCAAGATTCTCACAGCCACAGACATGACTCCCCAAGAGAGATGCATCATGGGATGTGTAGTTTCCCCACAGCTGGAGGGCCAGAGGTTTGCTACCCCTGATTTAAAGCATCGCCTATGGCCAATTTTAGGTGTGGCCGTTTTCTGCGATTTCGCAGGGCGTGCACAATTTTATGGCTTGACATGTTTGGTGTCTATTTACCCAATGTAAAACAAACGACAAACGCACTCAACAATTTGTTACCAGTTGTACAGTAAGGTGCACACGAAATGGGCTTTGAAACCACTAGTTACAATGTATCAGTGTTTGTGTACACTTTAATCTCCACTGACGTGGCAAATCACATAGAAATTAAACAGCTCTGATAGGAGACCAAGACCTCAACTGTCAAACTGATGTTCCCACAGCTACACATAGGGATTCAGCAGTAAAGGGTTCTAGAATATACTAGTTATGTCCTGGCTTCAAACAACCACTTGTTGTTATATATGTTATATTATATTTTTTAGCAGAGTTGATGGTACCCATAGAACCCATCCTGATATAGTTAGATACAGTGTGATCCCCTTGTCTCATGGTTCTATTACTAATGACTCCTGGTACATCCCCCCGTGCTTCTTTTACATTGGTCTGTTTCTTCCAATAACACAGCTCTAAAATATGGCAGCATTGACAAGCAAGTAAATATTTATTTCCAACATCTTGCTGTTCTTTACATATAAAAAAGTTATTTAAGTGAAAGTCACTATTTGTTTTTATTAGTTGTAGATAGAATGGGGGATGATTCAAGCCTTTGTGAAGCTTTTATGCTGCCTGTGGCCTAGTAGGAGAAATTTACCCCCACTTCCTGTCATGATTTCAATGCCATCACCGTAACAAGCGTAACAAGATGTAATCTAACTGGGAATCTCATTAATACACATCAGCAATAAAGACTGGATCCTTTGTCAGATTTCTTTTGCTTTGTGTATACCCAGTAGATGTTTCCACTCACTTCTTATTCCAGTAACAGTGTTATCTGTGAGACAGGGTTAATATCTTCAATGGAGATGAAGAGAGCAATTCAATTTTGACAAAGGTTCTAACTAGGGATGCACTGATACTGATACTAGTATTGGTGCTGATACCGAGTATTTGGGCGAGTTGCCCAAATGCTCTGGTACTTACCCCGATAGTGGAACTTCCAGTCAGAGGTAGTTCCCTCTGACCAACAGTCCCACAAGGGAGCAAGCCGGCTTCACTTGTCGCTAGGCAGCCTGGCTTCCTGACCAATCAGGAAGCCGGCTGGCATGTCATGACCTGCCTCCTGGCTTCCTGATTGGCTAGGAGCTGGCTTTACTTGTCGCTAGGTAGCCTGGCTTCCTGACCTATCGGGAAACCAGGTGGCACGTCATGACCTGCCTACCGGCTTCCTGATCGGCTAGGAGCTGGCTTTACTTGTCGCTAGGTAGCCTGGCTTCCTGACCTATCGGGAAACCAGGCAGCATGTCATGACCCGGCTTCCTGACTGGCTAGGAGCTGGCTTTACTTGTCGCTAGGTAGCCTGGCTTCATGACCTATCGGGAAACCAGGCGGTACGTCATGACCTGCCTACCGGCTTCCTGATTGGCCAGGAAGCTGACTTCACGCTGCCTAGCGACACTGCGAGGCAGCCTGGCTTCCTGATCAATCAGGAAGCTAGGCGGCAGGTCATGAGTGTGAAGCCATTGTTCTTTCGATAGAACACCGGCTTCCCAGCAATCAGGAAGCTTCCTAATAATTCGGGCCCACAGTACCTCGGGATGCTGGTATCGGTGTTCGGTATCGGCAAGTACCGAAAAACAATATCGGTACTCAATACCAAAAAAAACATTATCGGTGCATCCCTAGTTCTAACCCTTCCCCATGCTATTCAGTTATAAATGGATTTAGAACGGAGTTCTAATCCCTCTCTACTCTATCCAAAACTAAAAAAAGTTGGCTTCTGTTGCACTTTAATGAATAAGATGAAGCTGTATTCACTTTAACCAGTTGTAGACACTGGGCATGTTATACACAAAAAAATCAATCACAGTACACAGGGCATGTGTAATATGTCCTGTTATTT
>NW_017307340.1:330766-337877 GCF_000935625.1 Nanorana parkeri
ATGACTGTCTAAATAATGCAGCTGCATAAGCAGGTAAACAAAGGATCACCTGACAACACTGTTCAGATGCAAGAAAGAGATACAATATAACACTATTGTACCTACTCTGTTTAATTCATCTTCAGTTTAAAGGGTTGACAGTCAATCTGCATATGATGTCAACTAAAGTAACATGACAAGTAAAAAAAAAACATGCATTTCTTTTTAACCCCTTATTACACCTTAGTTTATCCTGATCAGCCCTAATTAACTCCTTCTTCACCTTTATTATTATTTCCATTTTTCTAACCATTAGTATTTATACTTTTTTCATTTTGTTTTGTTTGTTTGTTTGTTTTTTTTGTTTTGTTTGTTTTGTTTGTTAATTTTTATTTAGTGTTGCATTAAAAAAAGCACAAAATAAAAAAGAAAGCCTTTATTTTATTTGTAAATAAATGCTTATGTTTATTAATCATAACTTCAGTGTTATCTTAACCAGGACAAAGTATATAATAATATCTATACCTTTTTAGTTATAGAAACATTATTTTTTGGTAAACTAACACTGATCAAAGTAAAATTCTTTTTAAAATTTTTGTTACCGGATTGTTGTCTTTGGATCACATAAAAGATAAAATCATGTTTATTTGCCGTAAAACATTATATATGTATTTATTTGTTATCTTATCATGTATTTCCGCTTTTGCAGCCAAATTGGGATACCATCTACATCTAATTTTTTATATGTTCCTATTCACATTGCATGTCTTAAAAAATATTTACAAACTGCTGCTTACTTTTTTAAGTTTACTCTAACTAACCCCGTTTGTACTGTGCTGGCAGATCTCAATATCAGATGTAATCTAGATTTGAACACTGTCTGTCCTAACAAAGGGTTAAAGACTTAGTTGCCCTGTATGTTAAAGATAGGAGTATCAGTCTGTCCTCAGATTGTCTCTCTACTTTAACTTTCTAACTGCTCAGAATAGCCTGCAATATGCACAAAGGTCACCAACAAACATCTAAAATGTAAGAATTTTTTTGGAATTATTTTTAAAGGAGAAGTATGAGGTGAGTGCTTTTCACTCACCTCATAGTTCTAGCCGACCTGTGACAATGAGACTGTCAAAGGTCGGATCAGTAGATCGGGAGTTAAGCGAACACATACCGGCGTTTGCTCACCTCTCGATCCTGTCACGGCTCTCTGCCGTGACAGGGGAGTTGCTGGATTCCCCCCTCCCCGCTCCGATCCGCCAGCGCTGGCTGGCGGAACGGACGGGGAGGGGGCGGGGACAGCTGGCTCTGCCTCTAGTTAGGCAGAGCCACCTGTCAGTCATGCAGCTGGGCGGATCCCGGCACAATTGTCGGGATCCGCTTCAGCTGCGGCGTCTCAGTGTACCGCAAGCTACAGCTCGTGGTATACTGAGCCTAGGGTGATGTAAGGATGCTAGTTTGTGTCCTTCCGTTACCCTAAGGATAACTATGGGGAAAAGCCTTATCCCCATAGTTCTCTAAGTATGCTGTGTAAATGGGAACACATAACACATATATATTGGGGTTTTCTCAAATTTAACAGCAAAAGTCAAAATACACTTCAAAAAATGTCAAAGTAATTGCTGAAAAAGCAGGTCCATAGCAGAGATGTAACAATTGCTCTGGTCCATAGGAAGTATACAGATATGAGAACTGAAGTGGTTAATTACCAAATTATAGCAAGTTTAACACAGCTTTCCCTTCTTTACTAACATTTACTTTGCTAGGAGAATGCTAACAACCTTCTTACAGAAATCACTTGGCTTTAGAAACACTCAAACCGATGTAGAAAGCTTGCTGCATTTTCCATCAAAGCCCAAGAGCACAGGCCCTATGAGTAGCCACATTTCACTCTGTTGAGCTCAGTAACAGGAGCAGGGATCTACATGTTACTGCACATAAGGAGGAGCTCAAACACTCTGTTACTTTTTCTTTTCTTTTTCCTAAAACTCCCTTTATATAGTTCCCTTTCCGCCTCTGTATATCTCCAGCCTGATCCATCTAATTTACAGTTCTCTGTGTTCAAAATTCTTGTTTCGTATGACCTTAATTAATTAGCGGGAAACTTTTAGTTAGAGAATTGATCAATGCTTCATTACAGCTTTGTAACCCACCAATCAATGGCTGCTCTGGTCCAAAAAAGAAACTATGTTTTAAAGTGAAGAGGTGAGCTAAGGTAAGGCTGTATAACATTTACAATGTTCAACTTAAATTACTTTTACAAAGCTGTACTTGACCTTTCGAAGGAATGATCATAGTAGTGGGCTCAGGGGACAGCAAGTAAAACAAGAAAATGGAGCATATTCAGAGACCTCTCCAGAAAATACAACAAAATAGTGATTTATTCTTGCAATGAAAGAGAGTTTGGCTCTCTTCCTGTAACACTTTATGATTAGAGTTTCAGGAACAAGCCAGGTCAATTACAGCAGATGAGCATACACTTTGTTTTGTGCAAAAAATGAAGCTGCTTGATTTTTATATATAGCTATGCTCACTTTTCAGCATTTGTGAAAGGAAGCTAAAACAAGGTGTCTCCTTTGCAATACAAAGGGCATACTTATGTATAATCATAATAATAATAACTAGAAATTCAACTAACTAACTTATTAATACATAGGAAAATAATCTATCTATTAGGTTTATGTGGATTAACCTAGAAGGCAATCTCATTGGGAAAATAAAAAAAGGATTTCTACATGCCATCTAGATCAGAATGTACTTAGCTATATGCACCAGAAACAAACTTTACTTCATTATGACCCTGGTGGTGATGTATACATTCAGTGACCCTGACTTTTCCACATCTATTAGAGGTTCATGCCAAACAGCAGACATAGGGGTCTATTCACAAAGCTGCCGAAGGATCTGGCCGTAGCTTCGGCCGATCCTTCGGCTAGCTTCGGCCCCAGGACCCCTTCGGCTCAGGAGAACCGAGGGGGTGCTGTACGGGCTATTCACAATAGCCCGTACAGCTCCCGATCACAGCCGAGCGGCTCAGTCGAGCCGATCGCATATGCCTCGGCTCGGCTGAGCCGTGCTGAAAGCCGAAGCTGGCCGAGCGGCCGGCCATTGGCCGGCCGACAGCCTGCTTCTGACAGCTGGGCGGAGCCAGCCGTGATCTTACGGCTGGCTCCGGCCACTTTCAGAGAGATCAGCGTCCCTGGTTGCTAACCAGGGACACTGATCTCCAAACATCTGACTCTCCCTGGCGCCCCGGGAGTCTCCTGCTCCCGGCCGCCAAGGAGAAAAACCCCGCTGTGTCTTTTTTCTTTATTCTGACACGGAGCGATGTCAGAATAGAGAAAAAAAGAAAAATTCCCATTCAAAAGCATTGGGACATTACTATTGGCTATTTCAATTTCAATAGCCAATAGTAAACTAGCATTGTACCCGCCCTCTTTTGCAGTTCCCCATCAGGTCCATCAGCAGAGGGCGGGTACAATGCTAGTTTACTATTGGCTATTGCAAATTGAAATAGCCAATAGTAAACTCCCAATGCTTTTGAATGGGAATTCGTCTTTTTTTTTTTCTCTATTCTGACATCGCTCCGTGTCAGAATAAAGAAAAAAAGAGACACAGCGGGGTTTCTCTTCTTGGCGGCCGGGAGCGGGGGGCTCCCAGAGCGCCCGGGAGATTTTTTTACATTTTTAAAATTTTTTTTTTTACAGCAGCAGAGCCACCGGACAATAGGAAACTATTGGGCGGAGCTAGCTGTCACTGCTAGCTCCGCACATTCGTTTTCTATTAACTTTTTTCTACTTTTTTCACTCTTTTTCTGTTCTGCTCGGTGCCTCCGAGCAGAACAGCCGAGCCAAATGCCGCCTGGCGGCATTCGGCTATTCTCTCACTGCTGTTCGGGATCTTTCAGAATAGCCCGAACTGCAGTGTGAAGCCTGCCGGAGGTTCGGCTCAGCCGATCCAGATGTTGGATCGGCTAAGTCGAACTCCTTCTGCACTTCGGGTCAGCCGAACATGCTGAGCATGTTCGGCTGATCCGAAGCCACACGAAGCAAGCCGATGTACCAGCCTGAAGTGAATAGCCGAACAGTGTTCGGCTCACTTCACTTCTGATCGGTCATTCACTCGGCTGCCCTCGGCAGCTTTGTGAATAGACCCCATAGTGATCACTTGTTAGGGGACCACTCTAATTAACTTGTGATCGCCAGTTGGGACCAGAACTGTCAGTGATAGTGGATAGTGAGGGCCACCAGCACTTCAAAGCATTGACTTGTGTCTCTCAAGAGTAAGATGCCTATGGCCCGTTCACGCAATAGCAGTGACATGTGTTTTTTTTTGCACAAGAAAAATGCAGGTCACCGCTAGGGCACATAGAAAACAATCTTTTCTGTGTGCGCTGTTCATACTACAACACGGATATGATTGGCGGTGTGCCTTAAAAAAATGAATATATTTCCTTTTTTCTCAGCGCAGTGAATGTCACCACAGGCCCCCGCACCGCAGCACTGCTGTGTGGAGACCTGAATGAAGTGTACACATTATACACTTTCTATAAAGTTTAAAAGAGGTTACCAGTGATAGCTCTGGCAGTGTGTGATACAGTGCACAATGCCAGAGCTGTCACAACACACTAACCTCCCACTAAAATGCTCCATTTTAGCGGACAGGCTAGTGTGAATGGGCCTTCATTAATATTGTTTATATATATAATATTGTTTCATTAAAACAATACCCTGTGCTGGGGAACATGTATACAGAAATTGTGGGCTGGAACAGGTTAAAGCAAACTTGATTTCAGTTAACATGTTGAAAACTAAATTGTGGTTCTGGCCCCTCAGCATGCTGCACCACCTCAGCATTATCATCATTTATGGAGATTTCAGTGGAATTAAAAAAAATGTCCACATAGTGGATCAAGAGCAGCAGTTTTAACAAATGGCTACAATTATCCAAGATCAAATATATTGATTTTGAAAATTAACTTCTGTGTTTATTGATTAGTAACACTACATGCACAAAAGCGCTAACTGTGCTTGACCAGGAAGAAATAATGTCACACAAATGGTTAGTGAAAATCATCTGAAGAATTTACTAAACAATAACATTTAGGAATCTTTTTACAGAAAAACACAGAGCTATTCCTCCAGTGAAACTGCATGTACAATCAGTATGTGTGAAAAAAGCAGGATTTGTGCATTAGTTAGTTTTAGTTACATTTTTTACACAATGTATAAAGATAAAAATGTTGTGTGAAAATGGTGCAAAATCCGATGGTTACATGTAAGCATTGTTGTTGGGCAAAATCCGAATGTTTGTTTTAATGTGAATGGTTGCTCATCTAGGAATGGAAACCTAATGTTGTTATGTAAAATCTCTTTGGCAGTTAGTGCTACATCGAATATTGATTAAGTCCATTTTGTGGAATTTTGGGTGCCCGACTGTTTTTAGATTTTGATCAGATGGGCATTGCAAAGTCTAAGAGGCCATTATCATTCTTTGGTTGGACAAATGTATTTTGATTATCGACAGCTCACAAAAGATATACCTGGTTGAATGCTCTTATATAATAAACAGGCAGTCCCCGAGTTACAAGCATCCAACTTACATATGACTCCTACTTACACAAACGGAGGCTATTACTGTACAGCAGCGGTAGTTGTAATGCTACCGCGCCCGTGCAGATGAGGAGTGCCCACCTTTTTGGGTCTGGTTCGTAATACAATACGTACATTACAGGAAGTTGGCACCTTGTTAGACGTGCAGTCGAGGGGAGCCCACCTCTTCTTCCGGGTCATTGTGAGGTTTTTACTGCTGTCTGTATCCTCATTAGAAATATTAAATCTCACTTCCTGTCCATCGGACAACAGGAAGTGAGAGGAAATCTAACCCTAGGAAGGGAAATTGACTCATGTAAGAGTTATTATGGGAAAAAGGTGTCTCCACTGAACCTTTATCACCAATCCTTGTTTCCATTACAACCCATAATTTTACTTTACAGGGGGTTAACCCTTCCCTATGCTATCCAAAACAAAATAAAACTTTTTGGACTAGAGTTACACTTGTACAAATGTACCTGTTCCAACTTACATACAAATTCAACTTAAGAACAAACCTACACACCCTATCTTGTTCGTAACCCAGGGACTGCCTGTATTGTTTATACTAAGCACTTCTATTGTACAACGCTTGAATTTTGGCAAAACCTGCTCATGTGTGTCAACAAATCCTTTAAGGGCATTTTCTAGGATCAAACGTTCCTAGAATATTGTGCGTCTAGTACTTCTTATATCTGCCAAACAAATCCAAAAAACAGTATGTATAATAGTCAACACATTCTAATTATCTTTGATTTGACAACCTTGGAACAAATAGGATTCCCCAAATGAATGTTACATTCACCCTGTGAAAGACAGCTTAACTATCAAAAAAATAACATTCACACATATTAAAACATCCACAAGGGTATTGTGCATAAAATTTGTGCAAATACAGACACATTTACAAGCAAATATTTTCTAAACAGACCCCTAACAAATAAGTAAAAAGCATTTGAGCAATGTAGTTCTAGGGTTTAGGAACACTTTTCTTTTCACAGTGCTGAAAGAAAGTACTTATATTTAAGTTTTATTTGGAAGAATGTTTCACATTTTAAGGACAAGGATACAATACATGACAGATTGCAAAACTGCTGGAAATGGCATCAATGAAACATCACATAAATAATTTGTATTCTTTTGTTGGGTCATACTGCCACAAATTGTCATATGATTGTAAGAGCTCACACAGGGCTTCATTTACTAAACTAGAGAATGTTTACTTGTGTTTTTTTTCCTGTGCACATGATTGGGTATGCAAAGTTCATTGAATGAACATCATCTTCCTTTTTAGTGAATCAATTCCAAACATCAAGAAAGGAACATTGGAATGGTTACAGTGGCGTAACAACTGGGGGGGGCACTTGCCCCGGGCGCAGGACTGAGGGGGGGCGCCATCACGACCCCCGCTAAACGAAGCCCCTGGCTCCCTCTCTCTGCCACATTCACCCGGCTGTCATCGGGCGGCCGCTCGCTCCTCCGAGGCCACTGCGAGCGGCCCTCTACAGTGCCTGATTGGAGGGCGCGTCTGCCTGATCCAGCCAGCC
>NW_017307340.1:337909-355388 GCF_000935625.1 Nanorana parkeri
TTTTTTTTTTAATACTACTCACCTGATTCCTGGATCCAACAAGTGCGGCTTCCCGTCTCCCACGCTGTTAGAAGTTGCATACAGCGTGTGCTGGTTACTACTTAAACCGACGCTCGCAGTGTGCAGCTTCTGAGAAGATACGCTATTAGCGTAGCGGGAATGATGCAAAATGCGCAGCCGCCTTCCCCGCTATGCTAATAGCGTATCTTGTCAGAAGCTGCACACTGCGCGTGTCGGTTTAAGTAGTAACCAGCACACGCTGTATGCAACTTCTAACAGCGTGGGAGACGGGAGGCTGCGCTTGTTGGCCCCAGGAATCAGGTGAGTATTAGAAAAAAAATACGTTTTATTTTATGTTCTATTCTTAGTTCTACAATGGCATTGTAGTACTTTCAGGTGGAATACTGCTTCATAAGATATCAGCTAGGGAACTACAAGTCCCAGCATGCCCTCATTGCCCCTGTACAACAACCAGATATTGCCGTTCCCTGGGTGATATGTGTGTGTGTGGGGGGATGTACAGGGACAATGATGGCATGCTTGGACTTGTAGTTCCTTAGCTGATATATATGTGTAGGGGTGGGGGGTACAGTTCTAGTGGATGTTTATATAGTATGGGGGGGCGAAAAAAAATGTTCTGCCCCGGGCGCCCATAACTCTGGTTACGCCACTGAATGGTTATGGTGCATATGCATTATCTTCAGTGAACCACACCTGCATGTTAATGTACCAGCAGAGAATTATAAAATATACCAATCTCTGAATGCCAGAAAGTTTGCTCTCTAGTGCTAAGTTTAAAAAAAAAACAATAGGCCTGCAACACTACACTATATATCTGCAGCCTCCTAAATGATTGAATACATGCCAAAATAAACAATATTTATATCATATACAATTACTGCTATTCAAAAAAGTGTTATGCCATTATGCGGCGGGAGTCGGCTCAGAGAGGACGGGACGAGGTCCTTGTCCCCATCGGCATGGGGACACCCTCCCAGTGCCGAGGGCATGTGGCCTGGTGTGGGAGGGAGGGGGGGGGTGCTCGCTTGTCCCCCCCCCCTCTCCAGCCCTGCCAGGCCTATGCTCGGATCAGGGGTCTTGTATGGAATTTTAGGGGGACCCCATGTTTTTCCCCACCATTTTTGGGGGTGGGGTTCCTCCTTAAATTTCTTACCAGACCTGTGCCTGATATGACTTTAAGGGGGAACCCCACACACTTTTTTTTGTTTTTTTTTTACATTGGTCGCTCCTCAATATTCCTACCAGACCTTAAGGGTCTGGTATGACTTTGAGGGGGAACCCCACACCCCTTTTTTTTGCTTTTTTTTCCAGGGGTCCCTCCTAACTATTCCTACCAGACCTTAAGGGTCTCGTATGACTTTTAGGGGGAACCCTACGCTTTTTTTTTACAAAAATGGTCCCTCCATCCCTACCAGACCTAAATGGTCTAGTATTGTTTGGGAGGGGGAACTTTAGAAATGTCTTTAGAAATGTCAGTTTTGCTGCAGCAGGTTCTATACATCCTACAGATTTGCCACTTTACAGGCAGTTTATGGGGACCCCCCAGGCACAATATTTGATGGAATTTTTCGTTTTTATACTGACCCTTTAAGTGATGTTAAAATCACTGGTCCTTTAAAGACGTTTTTTGTTGTTGTTTTTTTTCCCATTGATTCCTGTCCCCCACGGCAGTACCCGGGCCCCCATACACCTTTTATGGCCAATACCTTCCATATAAGCCCTCTCAAAGGGAACATTTGTTTCCGAAAGTTCGACCCTCATTGACTTGTATTAGGTTCGAGTTTGTATTCAAACTTTTCGGCCGTTTGAATGTCTGAATGCGAACCGAACACATGGGTGTTCGGCCCATCACTAGTCAGCACCAATTCAAAGATGATTTGAGGATCTAAAGCTGAGTGATACACAAATAAGACACATTTTTGTTAATAGTTAAGGCACTTGAATGCATTTTTAAGATTTAACTGGTAAGTTTAGTGTCATCTTAAGCTTCTGTTGTAAGTAATAGTAAATGTATTCTGGGACATCTCTTGTTTTATATGCAGTGCTAAGGTTATAGCTATTGAAGAGAAGCATAATCCTCTTTCATTGTCTATTATTAATATGTTTTAAGCAACTAAAGTAAATGTAATGTAAGTAATGTGAAAGGAATCAACTTCGGCTTATAAATAATCTTATCAAAGTGTGGTAATATTTCAAAAACCGTGCTTCTATGTATAGTTCAGCATTAAATATGAACACAGGGACAGTCATATTTCATTATGTATGAGAGGGGTTACTGACTGAAAGTAATAGACTTTGTGCAGTTTCTAAGCATGTCACAATCCTCAACTTACCTATACCAACCGGATGGGTTATCGCACATGTCAGTCCTTGGCACTCTTGTCAGTGACCTGTGTCCTATTACATCCCTACGTGAAAATAGTGAGGCCTGTTGCACATGTCTCATGGCATCCTTACATCAAAATGGCAGCACTGGAATGCTTCCCGTCATAGACAGCAATTGCATCTATTCTGCCACACCTTCTGACATCACTTCCTGTTTGATCATGAGAGAGGGAGAGAGAGAGAGGGAGAGAGGGAGATGTTTCGGCTCTATCCACTGTGTGTTCCTGTGGCTAGAAGTGTGATTCCGTTTACCTAACCTTTTTGACTTTGATTCTTTTGCTGCCCACCCTGACCTTATTCTTCATGACTATGAATATAAAATTTCCCCTTTTGTACCACATATTTGGAATCCATTCCTGATTCATCTCCTGTGTATCCTATTTCAAGGTGTGTGCCCATGCTATTGGGCTCTACATATCTAATTACTGACATAGTATGAAGCACCTCTAATGCTCCTGGTAGCCACAGCTCATGCAATCTCTAGCCCAAGCTAGGATTCTTGGAAGCATTGCTTTTTTATCTTGATGGCAAGCAAGAGGGGCTTTTTTTTTTTGCTAAAAATTATACTGTAATTTGGTAAGCCTGGCATGTTCAGGAACTTGATCAGAATTCTCAATTTCGGAGAATGACAAGACTGATCTTACATTGTACTAGGATAAAAAGCTGTAGCTTTTTCATGAACTCTTGACAGGAATTAGGCTAATGAAATGAAACAATACACACAAAGAGATCTGCAACCCTGTTTGATGCTTGCCATGAAAAGATTCATAGACTTGGCCAAGAAGTAGACTGTTCAAAGACTGCAGAAAGATCCAAGAAGATGGTAGCTGATTTTGCAGTGTTAATGACAGGAGCAGTCAGCAGTGACATTATACGAATTGGATGAAATTGTTAACATTGTTAATTATTGCTTTGCGTTACTTTTCCCTCACAGGGTTAGCCAATTTAAGCTGGCTCCAGGGCTAGTTCTGTCTGAGTGCAAAATAAAATGAGCCAAGTTGCTTTTTGTAGCCCAGGAAAAATAAATGAGTAGGTTAATATGGAACAGAAAATCAATTATGAACTTTCACTGAATCTCGGAAAAGAACAGACTTATGTCCACCCCCAATTAACTCGCTCTTTCAGTAGAGGATGTTAATTTAACAATCAAGCCTGTGAATATTTGTAACTATGTGATGTCAGGTAACATGGCTGTCATAATTAAATGAAAATCTGAATTCCAAAGGTCTTCAATCAATAATTTACATTATCTGCTTAAAAGAAAAACCTACTGCTTCATTGTGTATAATAGATTTGTCTAAGATGACATTACAAAGTGACTGATTCTAGCAAAACAAATTACAGCAAATAATGTGTTCTATTTTATGCCCTAGTATTATGATATGTTTGTAGAGATCTTCAGATAGACCATTCCAATAATCTAACTCACTTCTAACTCAACATGTGTTTTAAGCTTTGGGATAACACAGCAACATTGCTCTGTCTTTTGATTCCCTGCTAAGGTCATAGAATTCTGCTTTGGCCAAAGACATCAAGACACCTCTCCAAACATTGTTGGACATCAGAGAGATTTTATTAAATAGTAGCTTTATCCCAGCAGTAGATACAGTATAACGGATACTCCTCACCAGAAATGCTTTCATTGTATGTCTAGATAAAATAAATAAAAAAGTAGGGCAACTCTGCAACCAATGCACATTACAAGAAATACCTGATCTTGTCAGAGATCCAGTGTGTTATAACTTTGCATCGCCTTGAGTTGACAAAAGTATTTTTGCTGCACTTAAATCCAAAGCACTGTTGTCAGTCTTGCCTGACTTCTCCCCTGCAGAATACTCCCTTCTCTTCAACTCCATAACATAAAGGAGAAGTGTTCTGCAGTTAAGTAGTGAAGAAGTCAGGCTGGTTCTTGAGGGAACCTCCTGAAGGTGTCCTTCTTCCTGAGCTCTGGGGGTTGATTTACTAACCTTATAAACACACCACGAACATGTATACACCTCTGTAGTGTGTTCCCTCCCAGCATGATCTATGGGTGGAATCTAAACACCTCTGTAGTGTGTACACACCCAGCAGGTGTGTTGTGCAAAGCCAAGCATGAATTGCAAGGTGATGTTGTGTAAATTAGCTCTATGTTGTGTTGCTTGCGTTGATGAATGCAGGAATATAAATGCATGAGCTAACCATTTTTGTCTAAACTGTGAAGCAGCATTATATATGCATCATGTGCATGATTTTTCCATATATGGTATTAGTGGAAATATGCTTTTAGAGACTTTTTGGTTGTTAAATAGGTTTTGCTGTGTGAAAATCACACGCACCTGGTGCGTGCGTGTGTTTAGCTTAGTAAATCAACCCCCTGGTGTCATATTGTGTAAAACTGTGCCCTGTTTAAGTGTGAGGATGCCAGAAGAGTTTGGTGACCATTTTGGACAGAAACACTCTATTAATAGGGTGCCACAAGAGGTGCAGAAAAAATACATTTGGGTAGGGACAGTTTCTGTTTGTAGCCTACCCCACTCCTGGTTGCTGGACTGCAGAAGCCTCCCTTGTCCGAAAAGGAAAAGACAGAAGAAAGACCAGGACCTTTGTCTCTGGCTGAAGGACTGGAAGGATTGGATTATGAGTCTATTTTAAGCATTATACTGTAATTCCTGCCTTGACGATGTAAACAATGGCTTTAGGATTTTGTTCACAGGGTTGCACTGCTCTGGCCAAGGTATGCTCTAGTTGCCCCCTGCTAAGTACACCCACATAACTGCTTGTTATATTGTACAAAGTCACAAATTATATGTACATCTCTGTTACAGACAAATTGGTTTCAGCCCTAATAAAAACTCTTCACTTGGACATCCATCTGGATGGTTGATTATTTATGACCACTGCTGTTCTTTACAGGCTTAAATACGCTGTTCTTGATCATTGGTACTGAGATCAATGTAATAAGATAATGAACCTCATGTAGCTTGCTCCCTCCTTGCTAAAATGTTACCATCCTAAGACTGTCCTATGTTCCCTTTACACAAAGCTGAGCTTGTAGAAAAATATATAGACATGCTGCCATTTAACTTGTATTCACTTATTTGCTAATCATAAGTTACACTGACTATTTCTGCTAAGCATCCTTAATTTATCCATCAGTTCTTTATTTTTCACTCATTCCCTAAACTTTTATGTAATTGAGGGAAATATTCCTTACCTAACTACAATAGATAAAAGCCTTGTTCAGTTCTTCAGTGCATAAGCATTGAAGCATATATGCTGCAGAAGTTAAAATCATATAGCAGTATTACCATAATGTAAAATAATACAATTTTTCAAGTCATTTATTAGGTATAAATTGTAAGAATTAAAAAAAAAAAATTCTAATTCTAAAACCATACTGAAATGGGGAATTTTAAACGCAATTAGAAAATTGATTTCTTATTTTGTTTGGGAGATTTTTATAAAAACACATTCTATTAGAGAAAAGAAGGTTTAGAAACTCTGTGAGGATTTTGTTGCTGTCTGTACCTCCATTAGGGGGATTTTCCATCACTTCCTCTCAAGGTGATAGGTATCAGACAGAAAAACAAGTGAGAAGAAAAATCTTCAATACAAATACAGACAGCATTTAGCGCTAAACGTCAGTCAGGACTAAAATATTAGTATGCAATGAACCTCCTGCTCCCTGCACAGCAATGTTTAAATGCTGGTTTATTCAAGGGCAGCTTTTCTCAACCTTCTTACCCCAGAGGAACCCCTAAAATAATTGTCAGGTTTCGCGGAACCCTTACTAAATCAAATTCATCAGAAGTCAATAGGAAAAATGTGCCTCAAGCTCGCCATACACTGCTCTTTTTTTGTGTTCAGCCTGCGGCATGCACAAAAAGAAAATAGAACAGATTCCTCCATCAATGCATTTGCAAACATTGATCAAGGAATTCCACTGTTTTCTTTGTATTTTGACAGCAGCCACTGGCTTATTTTCCCACCAGCTCCTTCGATCAGCTGATCGAGGAATTCCAGCCAAAAGGGTACCAACAGTGGAACCCACTGTGCAAATTTTAGGCCAGTTTATGAAGAACCAGCTGAAATTCCAATAGTGTATGACCAACTTTACACTGGTGGTTAATAAGAAGAATTACACCCTTAGGATTTATTCACACTTTCCATTTTGGGATTCCTGCTCTAGGAACCTACAGATTCCTGTGGCAGTTATTCTAAATGTACCGCTTAGCTGTGGCGCTGTCACCCGTTCAAGTTAATAACTGGGTAACAGTGGCCGCATCAGTAAGGGGCAGTTTGAATGTAATCTTCTGTGATACAATTAAATGCAGTTTGGAATAGATCACTGTCCCTGGACACAGTAACGTGAATGGTTGACAGCACCCCCAGCTAAACAGGACATTTAGGATTCCTGCCGCAGGAATCTGTAGGTTCCTGTGGCAGAAATCCCAAAACACAAAGTGTAAATGAAGCCTAACATGATAATTGTGTCATGCTGTTAGTTTTCCCATGTAGTATGGCCCTGGAACTATGCAGGCACCATCAAATGGGAAGTCAGCCAACCACAGCTCAAGGAACCCCTTGCAACCTGTGGAGGAACCCTGATAAAAGGCTGGTCTAGGGAGGAAAGGAGTAAGCAGAAATACTTACCTCTTTTCATGCTCCCACAGACATCCTCCATATACCTGGTCTCACAAAGCCATTCCTCTTCACTGGCAATGTTGTCGCAGAAACTCCAATGTTATCATGTACAATGCAAGAGAGTGTGACCACTGGGGAAAACTAGGAATAAGGTAAATATTTATCCTTATTCTTATCCCCTAGGCTACATTTAAGGAACATTTAAACCTTGCTGTGTGGGGGAACGCAGACAGCATTTAAAATTTAACATAGGTTCCCTTCCCTGCTCTAGTTTTGGCTAAAGTTGGGTTTGCATTTAGAAGAGCATTTCACATTCAAATCCAAGTATCACTTAATAAGCTGTCGCATGTGGCATTTGATGAGATAACATTAGGTATTGCAGTTCTCTAGATCTTCATATTGGTACTGTGAAAAAAAAAACTGCGGAATGAGTTTGAAAGCAGAAGAATATTTTTTATTGTGAAACACACCTGAAGCTGAATGTTGACTTTTATGTTTAGATAAGAAATCTGATATTCCTCTTAAAGGACCATGCAAATAGTCTTTGTGAGATGTTGACACAACTCATACAAATGGTACAAAGGATCCATCCCAAAGTAGTTTTGATTATAAAAGACTGTTCTCCTAGGAAATTAATACACTGAATCAAAGATATTTTTTCTTGCAAATATTAGACTCGTTGTAGGAAAAATTGGCGACATGGGATTCTTAGGTAATACATGTAAAAGAAAGAATGCATTCCTTCAAGAACTTATAATCCTATGAACAGTCCTAACACAGAAAACTGCTAAGTACATCATCATGTATGTAACAAAGAGTACTCTCCTATAGGAGCAATTTTTGTTTCCGCTATAATTTTCCTCTAAACAGACCCAATAAAATAGTTATTGTATTCTGTATATAAAAATCACATTGCATGAAAATTATAGGGCATAAACCCAAGAGCCCTTAAGTTTGCTCTCAATCAAATGCTTTGTAATCTTGTAATGTGACTCCTTTGTACTATTTCTCTATACGGCAGAATAAAAGCTAGGTTTCAACTTTAAGTACACTGGCTATATCAGACATATACAGCTTGAAGATGTGGAGAGAGGTTCTACTAGTGTTCAATCAGAAAAGGTCTAAACTCAAGCAGCTCATTCATATGCACTGTCATAAAAAAAGCTATAAACTAAAAATGTGGTTTTCTTTGTTAAAGAATTGGTGCGATTACCTGAACTCTTAAGGTTTCTTGAGTCTGTCCACGCAGTCATAGTCCTCAATTTTATTTACATCATGCTTGGGGGAAAAAAGTAAAAAGGAACAATAGCAGGACAATGTACAATCATTAAAGAAGAATGAGGAGAATCCGTCAGTTCATATGTAACTTAAAAAACCCATCACTTACCTAAAAAATCCCCAAAATATAAGTTTTTTTTTTTTTTTTAATTGACAACCGATACAAACTATTTCAACTAACCAGTTGTCCCTATTATATTAAATTTCACAACACATTGATCAATTCAGTTCATTTATGTAAAACACATTTTTAGCATTCTGTTAGTTGACATTGCTAGAATTTTTTTTTTCCTTTGGGTGAATGCTAGACTAAACTAAAATTTCTTGATCAAAGACCTAAGCTAGCTGTATTAGCTTTGTAGTAATGCAAATATGGCTTACATTACTTTCAAATAGATGATAACTGATAACACCGATCCCCACTTTAGTGCAAATGTGTGTAAATGCATGCCACACTCATAGAATGAACTGACCTTGTTCATATTGAAAAGTTGTCTCTCCATGCACTGCAATTCCCCCATTTAAAGTGTATCTCCAGGTAAAATCAGGTTTTACTGTAAATTTCAAATGCATTGTATACCCACTGCTCTGTTCCCCTTTCTGTCCCCCAATTCTTACCTTTTGGGCGTGACAGTTTTTCTTTTCTGTATCATTTTCTTTTAAGTGTCTCCCATGAGGACTACAGGATAGCATAGTCATGCTGGGATTTCCTCCAGCGTACAGGATCTATTATTTCTTCTCTTATGATGTGCGTGTTCACAGTCAACTGGCTGTGCAGGAAGCAGTAGAATATGGAGGTTTAAGGGGTCACGTGACCACATAAAAACTGCTAAGAAAATATATTTTTGTGCAAGAACCTTAATAAGTGCATAGAGAATATTGTTGGACTATCCATGCAGTTCATTGCCTTGCTTATTTAAAGTGTGTCTAAAATGTATCTAAATCCAAATTTTCATCTCTTTAGTTTTGGAAAGAGTGGTAAGCATTTTGATTGCTGTCTTTGTCTCAGTTAGGGATATTCACTCTATTTATCGTAATGACCATTGCCATCAGGTCTGATAGTGGGAGAAAGTCCAAAAGTTTTAGCTGCCACTAAAACAGGAAATGAGGGAGGGTTTCTCACTTTACAAATATAAAGTGGAATGCAGGTGAGCTTTTACCATTCCCAACTCCATCCAAAATGAAAAAATATGTTTGCTTAGATACACTTTATAGCAAACCTTTACCCTCTTCACCACTGTTCTTAATCCTATCCGTAATTAGTGAATGCAACTAATACCCAATGATCTGTTCCCCTTTCTTTCCCAATTCTGACCTCTGGCCCTCACAGTTTTCCCTTTTTTGTATAGTTTGCGTTAAAGTGTCTCCCCTTAGGACTACAGGATTTCCTCTTGCTTATAGTCAATATTATCGTGAATAAGAGCACCAACAATGTCCATTCCCAACTTCATCTCTGGGGCAATCTAGAACACAGTGCATCATCAGAGGACAGCCAAAGGCAGCCGAACGTCTCAGCCGAACCAAACGCATATGCTTCCGCCCAGCTAAGCCGAAGTCACTGCCAAAGCGGGGAGAACGGTCTGCTGAAACAGAACATTCTCCCTGCAAACGTAAACAACTGGACGGAGCCAGGCATGCTATTACGGCTGGCTCTGGCCAGTTGTTGTCATTGAATGACAGCCCAGCGTCCTCAGGGTTTTTGAGGACACTGGGCTGTCATTGAATGCCTGTGCTCGGATTAAGGGTCTGGTTGGGAATTTTAGGCAGATCCCATTTTTTGGGGGTGGGGTTGCTCAGGGTTTTGTTGGGGGTGGGGTTGCTCAGGGTTTTTGAGGACACTGGGCGTTCATTGAATGCCTGTGCTCGGATTTTTGTTGGGGGTGGGGTTGCTCAGGGTTTTTGAGGACACTGGGCGTTCATTGAATGCCTGTGCTCGGATTAAGGGTCTGATTGGGAATTTTAGGGAGATCCCATATTTTTTTCCCCATTGTTGGGGGTGGGGTTGCTCCTTAAAATTCCTACCAGACCTAAAGGGCCTGGTATGACTTTTGGGGGGGAACCCTACGCATTTTTTTAAATTTTTAACTTGGGGTCCCTCCTAACTTTCCTACCAGACCAAAAGTGTCTGGTATGGATCGGAAGGGGGACCCCACGCTGTTTTTTTTTTAAATAACTTGTAATTTTTTTATTCTGCTTCCATTAACACTTTGTCCTGTGTATGCAGTGACATGGGACATGGATGGGAGGAGCAGTCTGCGGGATCTGCCTGATCACGGTTGCAATGCTTTTCTGCCTCCTATGCAAAAAAAAATATAAATGCACATTTTTTTCTTTTATGAAAAAGTACACTTTTATTTTTTTTGCGGAATCTGGAATTTCCCTTCAACAATAAGGGCAAAAGGGGCAGCTGCCTTAATGTAGCCTTCCTAATGTTTGCATGCCTTGTTAGCTGACATCCCATTTTGCAAAAAAGGGATTGCACTTCTTTTCCAACTCTATAGAAATAAGGTCATGTATTTCATATAATCCTAAAACATTTGTTGGAAGACGCATACATGCACAGAGCAGCACTGTGACATAAATGATTGCATTAGTCTGGACATCTGCTCATTTTTTTCAGTATAGCCCGTCTGCCCTTTAAAAATGGTGCCTGCAATGACATTGTCTTCCTCCACTGAGTCCATTTCTCTCACTGATCTGCCATTTCAGCAAACATTTAAATCCTTTAGCGTCATCTAAAAATAAAATTATTATCTATATTACATGTTAGTGTATATTCAGCACTTGCATGGCAGACATCCCTGGGAACATGTAAAGTTATAGATCTATTGTGTAAAGGGAGTAGTGTGTGATAAGCGGGATAAATACCTAATGAATAAGATTCTGCAATACACTCTAGTCTATAGCATCGAAGTATAATTCATTAACATCACAGCTGAAGGCAATCTATTAGTTTTCTTTTTTCTTTTTTTTTTTGCAGGTTTAAAATATTTTCCTGTCTCACATATCTTCAGTTTTGAAAGGTCCTTGTGATTAGGGATGAGCCGAACACCCCCGTGTTCGGTTCTAACTCGAACTTTCGAACATGGAAAAAGTTCTAATTCGAACTTAGAACTCAATGCAAGTCTATGGGGGTAGAACTCAATTAATTTTTTAATTTATGCTTCTAAACTTCTAAAAGTTTTACAGTGGGGGTACTTGTAAATGATTGTCTTTTAGAAAAAAATTACTAAAAGCTATGTAATCCTATAAAATGGCTTACAGAAACAGGACAGTTCTGTATTGTTCAATACTCCAGTTCTGCTTTGATGTCATAATAACCAACATTTTGAGATAAGAAATAGGGACACCTTTTTAACACAAAGTATGCAGGCAAAGCACACACTCCTGCCACACCCCAGTTACATGGACCATGAAGACTTACAATAATTGAAACTATTTTTTTCATCACTTCTTTTCTTTTTGTTGGCTTTGTAAAATATAAATACAATAATTTACAGATTGGATGAAAGATTTAAAGGTTTATTCACAGAAGAGTGAAGAGTTTGGAGAAGGCAGGAGAAGGGAACGATCTAGGACAACATAGCTGAACTGTAAAGTGAGCTGAATTGGAGAACTATTCCAAATCAGCTATGTTGTCCTAGATTGTTCACTTCTCTCTTCTCCAAACTTTTCATCCTGTTGTGAATAACCCTGTTAGTGCAGCATAAAACATTTGGTAGTTAAATAGTGCATTTATTATAGAGGTCTATACATCAAATAAAAAACAGAAACATAGAAGAATGACAGCAGACAACCATTTGCACAGTGAACAGTTCTACAAAAGAGATTTGCATCACATTATGGCAACTAGAGGGAGTTTCCTATGCTCCTCAGCTCTATAGCGGCCACAATGTGCTGTCATTCTCGTTTGCACAAGTGTTCAGTTTATAAATACACCACTTAGGGGTCTATTCACAAAGCTGCCGAGGGCAGCCGAGTGAATGACCGATCAGAAGTGAAGTGAGCACTAAAGTTTATAAATACACTCCTATGTGGTCCTTTAGGTTTGCCCCTTTCTTGTTTTCGTTTTATCCTTTTTGTCTAATTATAGATCTATGTTTGCTCCAAGCATGTTTCAATTCATATACTGTTTACTGAATCACTACCTCTGCTGAAAGTCTGTACCAAGCAACAAAGAGAGACAGGGGGGATCTATTTCTAATAAAGACATACTGCCTCCAAATGAAGGGCTGTTGGGAGATTTCCACCCTCACATGGTAAGTAGTGATGAGTGATTGTGCACGGGTTTGATTCACGGGTCGTTCGTCAAACCCATCATAAATTCTGAAAATTGTGAACTTTAATCTAAACCCCACTGAAGGTGATGGTAGAGGGGAATGATTAAATCTTGATAATCAATTCTAGCTATTTTTTAGGCTAATAGGCAAGAGATTGCCATACAAAGGACATGGGGAGCTGGGCCATGCAATGGGGGACATGTACCAAAACAATTTTAAAAAATACTCTTCAGAAAGCCATCTGTTTCATGTGAGTTTAATGGTGAAGTGGGAAAAACACAAATCCTTCAAATTACATGCTTGGGAAATAGCTTAATGGTGAATATGGTGGAATAGAACAGTACAGTAGGCCTCTCAAACCCTTTGCCAGACTTTCAACCCTATAGCTTGAGACCACAGATGTTCTAGCAGATGCACATGGAAATTCTTGTGGAGTGGGGGAGGTGGAAAAGTAGGAGTGAGGCGGAGGAGTTCAGACCTTCTATTGCTGGCTGGTATCATTGATGTTCTGCTCCCATAAAGCTCTTTGGTGAACAGTCATGAGTCTTCTCATCCATGTCCAGGGAGTGCAAACTACTATGTTGTTGTTGGCAGCAAAGGTGTTATAAATGGCCCAGATTGCTAAACGCTGTTGGGTGGACCTGGGGATAGCAGTGACCTGCGAACACAGGGCAGTTTTGCCTGTGTTAGTAAATCATTTATGATGCTGACCTAAAAAAAAATTAAAAACCTTAGCATAAGTATACAGAAATAAACTATACCTTCCTCAAAAACAATTATACCTAAACCACTAACTCCCAAACACCCTCCCTAAAACACTAAAACCCAAAACTATACAGTAAATACAAATATATTTTTTTCAGAAAAAAATACACATTCATGTTTTCTTGGCCTTTTTTAAGGGCTTGCTCACACCAGGTGTGTTGAGCTGCATTGCTCTGCATTGATCAATGCATACCTAACACAGGGCACAGAGAAAGCAATTGTTTTCTATGTGCCATGTTTACACAATAATGCTGCATTAAGGTGTGTAGTGTTATGTTGCATTAAAATGCATGGCATCTCATCTTACTGCACTGCAGCTTATGGGCTGGTGTGAATGAACCCTAAAGTTAACCTTACATTAACCTAGGGAATTCATACCTAAAAGATGATGACAAAATAGTTTAGCAAAAGTCAAGTCAAGTTAAGATCAGAGGATAGTGATATAGGTGTATAAAATTATATGTTAATCCAGAATTTTCCTAAAAAAATTGAGCTCAGACCTGTTTCCTTTCTTTCTCAAGCAGTATTATTCAGTAAGACCATTGTAACACCCATGTAAATCCATTTTTTTCCTCAATTTTGCAATAGAGGAAATAAATTAAATTACCTGATCTGCTTTGGTCTATGGGGAATTGTATGAGGAGATTTGATTACATCAGATTACCCCCAATCTGGCGAAATCAGGTCCAGCAAAATGGAACTTTAATCCGTTTGTTTTTTTGGACATGGACAGAGCTTGGGGTAATCAGATGTACTTGGACGCACGTCTGTTCAGATCCAGTTGCCCATAGACTAACACCGAGCTTTTCCGATCAGGTCTGCCTGTGTGAAAGCGCTCCAAGTCTTCCAATCACAAATGATTGGAACAGAGGTTGAGGACAAATCATTTGGTTTTGCCACTGTGATATTAACACTGTAAGATCTTTTTCCAAGAGGACTTTACCATTTCAGTGATAAACAAATCAGCGTTAGGTAGACAGCAACATTTTCACAAAATTGTGCCTTCAGCAAATCAGTCTATTTAGCCATGAATCAAGATTCAGGAAGATTAGCTCTCTCATAATATGAACATAGAAATTATGCATATTATGTACTCTGTCTTCGTTGATGAGACATTAATGGGAAAAAAATAATAATATAGTCTAATAGAGTTATAATATTATTGGTACTTGCCCCTTATATGCCCCCATATTTTTTTTGCTTGTAAATACTTTAGTATATCATATCTTCCAAAAGAGACACATTGTTCATTTCAGTCTGAAAGGTAATTTAGTAATTTAAAGTATTTGTCAAAAAGTTAAGTTTTTTTATTTAAATTGAAAACTAGAAAGAATTTTGAGTGTAAGGGGAGATATTTTACAATTAATGATTTTAGTTGCTATGTTTTAATTGTGTGGATTTATTTCTTTTGTATTTACATGAATATAGTTATTTTTATGAAAACTGTACACTGAACTATAAGATTGTAATGTAGCATGCAACTATATGGGGCTACAAGATATTAAATCTTGGAAGATTTTGCCAGCAGTTTGTGAAAGAGGGGCATAGCATTATTTCCCTATGAAGATAGGCAGTGATAACACAAATCATATTTAAGGGAATTTATCAAAACTGGAGCAGACAAAAACTGGAGAAGATGTGCATGGCAATCAATCAGCCTCTCTCTTCAGTTTGTCCAGTTAAGATTTGAAAAGGAAAAGGAAAAGCTGATTGGTTGCCATGCACATCTGCTCCAGTTTTTGTCTGCTCCAGTTTTGATAAATTCCCCTCACAGTTTTGATAAATTCCCCTCATAAATTCCCCTCCCATAAATTCCCCATGTGTACAGTCTAAAGTACTAGTTCAGTAATTAACTAACCCTACCCCTCAGCCTCCATCACTAGCCTTCTAAATATACACTAAACTGAACCAACCCCCCTTACCTCTCCCCAAGGTAACGGCCTACCGTGTTGTCTACATGCCAACCAATAAAAATTTAGAGCCACCTGTCTGCGCCTGCTCTTTAAGGTCCCATAGACTTGAATATATAATGGCATATACCAGGGGTTCTGCAACCTTGGCTCTCCAGCAGTGCTGAAACTACAAATCCCATCAAGCTTCTGCCTCTGGGAGTCATGCCTGTGGCTTACAATGCCTTATGGGATTTGTAGTTTCAGCCCAGCTGGAGAGCCAAGGTTGCCTACCTGGCATATTGCCTGGCATATACCCATACATAATGAGTAATGTCCCATTCATGTGTATTGGAAGTTAATACTGGATTTGATGATGTTTGTGGTTTACATTAAAATGCATTGCTACTGAAACACATGTGTAAAAAAACAAGGCTTTATCTGACCTGCTTCTCCTGCAGTAGGACCTTCAGCATCCAAAGATATGCAAAGCAGGTCAAACGCAGCCTCAGTACGGCCATCTCCACTACACCAATAGATTCATGTAATTTTGCCCACGTGTGTTTAAAGTGCACTTACAATGCATATCAAATGCAGGAATGCAACATCTACCTGCACGAGCTCTTAAGGAGTATTTAGTAGTTGCCAAAACATTTTAGCTGTATATCTACCTTTTATGATTAGAAAAGCCTGTTATGTATTTTCCTTCTAAGGTTCACATTTCCTTGTGTAATGTTGTTCTATGTCCTGGTGTCATATGTAAAAGACATCTGCAAATACAGAAGCTTTAAGTTCCATATGAACCATGGGGATCTGAGCAAGAGGGGAAGTTTTTCTCAGTTTTGTTTTCTTTTCTCTGCTTTTCCTGCTTCCTGAACTTTGCACATGATCCGTATGACACTTAACTTATAAAATAAGTTAGTTTATATATTTGTATAACCTGCTATTAGACATAAAAACAACACTACACACATATACACTAAGATAACATAGCTGCCAATGCTGTAGTCACTACATGGTATCTGCTTCTTCTGCCACTGAATCTATAAAACAATGAGGTGCAAGCAGCAGGGGTTTAAAAATGATGTCCTTCTGAAAGTTTAATTTCATGCTATGGCATGCGTGATGTATCCTGTCAGCTAAGTTTATAGCAAACAAGCCCCATTAGTTCTTATGCTCGTATTTGATTTCCTTGCCTATATATCTTTTTTTCCCTCTACCAGCTTGTCACATGACACACTTTTCCTATATCCCCAGATCCTAAATGACATCATTTTGAGAGGAGGAAAGGCAAAATGCGGCATATACAAGTATTGAAAGATGTAGCTCCAGTCCTGGTGCAGCCATTATCCATACATCAATTTAGCACAATTATTAGCACACTCTCCATGGCGTTCTCAGCTCCGATCATTCATAATCTAAAGTGGTCTACCAAGGCTTTTTAAGACTGTTCAGTAAAGCTTAGGAGTTGAAAATAAAATGACAAGGAAAAAAGAATCATGGAGGAAAATCTATATCTTAATAAGTGTGGAATATATGACATAAACTAAAATTGACAAATTAAACTGTCAACTGCTGCAGAACATTTCATAGCAGTTAAAGAATACTTCCATTGCTGTTCATTGAATACAAGCTGATTCCTAGAGCTCCTTAGGTTTACTCCAGTATTTTCAGGAAGCCCTGCCATGGGAAGTTGTATCCACGTTTATTAATAAACTGTATATTTAGCAGTTAAATTCAATGAACAATCAAAAAAGTCCTATCATTATTTTACCAGGCTGCTCACATAGTTACATAGTTACATAGTTAGTCAGGTTGAAAAAAGACACAAGTCCATCGAGTCCAACCTATAGAGATACAAAGAAAAAAAAAAAAAAGAAGAAAAGCCTAAACAGAACACTATGCCCACAATTACCCACAATTACCCACAATTACCCAGGAATAATTAAAAAAATGGTCCAGTAAATGGGAATTCTGGGGGCGTTGCCTGATCCATACCACAGTAAATAGGGTACCAAGTTCGCACATCACTGAGCTCGGTCGCAGAATCCTCGCTGTCCTCACTTTCAGTGTCTGTTGAGGAATTTCCCAACAAATCGCTATCACTCAATTCTGCAAGTAGTTCTAATTTACTATCGCTGTTTTCTACCTGGTCTAAAACCGCTTTTGACTTAAAACAGCGACGATTCTGCGACCAAGCTCAGTGATGTGCGAACTTGGTACTCTATTGACTGT
>NW_017307340.1:356977-360506 GCF_000935625.1 Nanorana parkeri
GTGGCTGGCCTGCATGATGCTATCAAGGGGGTCCACAAACGTCTGGATACAGTGGATCTGCATTTGGATACCCATCGCATGGCCATCAATGCACTACAAGCTACAGCTTTAAACCAACATAAGCTGCTGCAGTCTGTGTGGACACACATGGATGACGCTGAAGATAGGAATCGGAGGAACAACATTAGAATTCGCGGCCTGCCGGAAGCGACGGGGACGTCGGACCTGGAACCCACTGTCAGAGGTATCTTTAACTCACTACTAGCTAGAGGAGCGACGGACCCTATCGACCTTGACAGGGTGCACCGAGTCCCGGGATACCGCAATCCTGCGTCGCAACAGCCCAGGGATGTCTTATGTCGCGTCCACTTCTATAAACTGAAGGAGGAAATTATGTCCAAGGCCCGGGATCGGGGATCCATTGACTTCGACGGAGCAGCCATTACATTCTTCCCTGACCTGTCGCCCCGCACCATGGCTCGCCGCAGGGCTCTGCGCCCCCCTACAGCGTCCCTGCGGGACCGTCACGTCCCTTACAGATGGGGATACCCTTTCCACCTATCGGTGCGTCATAATGGTCGCCTGGTGACTCTACGCTCCCCGGCGGATCTGGCGGGATTCACAGCAGCACTAGGAATCCCCGCGGTGGAACTGGATCCATGGCCGGACCCCCCGGCTCCCGTGCTCCCTGAGGTCCCCTCACTACCCCAATGGACTGAAGTCTCCCACTCTAAGAAATCGCGGAGAGATTTCCCCACTCGCAGCTCTCTACCTTAAAGATGATGGATGGATGTCACTACCTCAACCCTGCGTGAGGATTTCGGAATCTCTTTACCTGGTTTTCTTTTTATTGATTTCTCTCCCACGTTTTTTTGTTTTGTTTCTATTTTATCTCTGGTGATGTCGTGGGTGGAGGACACCCCCAGTGCCTTACTGCCCCGTGGATCACGGTTCACTTTTCCCCTGACGGATGCATTAGCAGCTGGAAGTCGTTTCCTGAACCCTGGGTCCTGTCCTTGTTGCTGGGATCCCCCTGTCGGCTCAACCCCCAGCGTCCTTGGGCACACGGAGAGCCCCTTTTTGAGGTGATTCCCTGGATGTACCTATCTTTAACCGCCTGCACACCAGAGGATAAGGCATTAGGCTGGACGTCCTGGGACTCCTCTGGACTTTGGGACTGTACCTCTACCTCCGTCTGTGGCCCATGATGGAAGAAGACTCCGCTCGGGTGATATGCTGCTTTATTGCTGCCTGTTGAATGTATTGCATTATGTGCTATTTCTAAGGAGGCGCACATAACTATAATTCCTAAAGCAGATAGGGACCCTACTCTTTGCTCCAATTATCGTCCGATCTCCCTCATCAATGTGGATCTCAAATTGTATGCGAAAATCCTTGCGACTCGTCTCAGACTATGTCTCAGTATGCCACCCCAGGAGATGAATGCGCCATTGGGTCCGGCGGAAACCCCTCCTCTCCACCCCCTCTGCCCTCCCCACTAGACGTCTTTCCCTAAATTTTTCCCACCCCGACTTGCCTCTCTATCTGGCAAGCACCCTCCCACCAAAATGTTTTGTCCCCTTCGTCCTGTGATTTTTATGTGCTTCGTTCCTTGTCCTCTTTTCTTAATGTTGTCTGGTTGGATGGGAGACAATGCGATCATGCTACCCAGTCTTAAAGGTCTCCTGACTGAGACACCGTGTTCTAGGAGCTGAATTTATCTATATACATGCATATGCCTATCTCTCACGATGGAGTGTATTTACGTGACTCTGTATTACATTGATCTCCGTGTTTGCATGTCTTTCATGTTAATTGTGTTAAAACCCTTAATAAACACTTATTATTTAAAAAAAATATAATTATGTATTATATTATAATTTCTTATAATTATTTATAATTTATTATATTATAATTTTTTAATTTCGTGTTTCAAACTTTATCATACCTGGGATGTCTACTGGACTCTTGTTTGGACAGATTTAGGTGAGTTATTCCTAAGATTTACTTAGGATTTTTAAGAATTGCAGGCCTACAATACATAACACCAAATTTCCAATGAAAAAATTGTACCTCTTTTGGTACAAAATTCCTGACATAATCATACCGCCAGGGAGGTTAATCGCCTCTTCTCCAGAGAGAACAAATTCAGGTCAGCTAATCGTTCCTCACACTTTGTGTATGTCCGCATCATAGCACATTCCTTGGTATTCTGCCTATTACAATCATGATAGGGACTATTACCAGATTAACCTGTAAGTGATCAATGGTAATTATGCTTTCTTAGATGTGGCTTTTTTGCTAACTTGTTTCAGAATCAAAAGGACTCTGCAGTGTCATGATTTTGCCCAGAGATGGGCTTTACATTTGTTTTTTACTTACTACTCCATGCAAAACTACATGTCCTTGTAAGACTAGCCTGTCCACAGGATTGGGGGTATGCTTGTGACAGACTGCATCATATATGTAATTTTTTTAGTTTGCCTATAGTTACACTTGAAATAAATGTTGTCATTAGCATATACTAGGGTTGTCTCAATGCAGTGGCGGACCTATGGAACAAACAAACACAGCACTCTCCTCCCGCAGCTCTCGGCCGGTTCTCACTTTCTATCCTCCCCGCTGGGACACAGAGCAGCGCCCAGCAGGGAGGAAAGAAAGCAGGGATGCGTTGCTGTATCGGCATAAAAATTGCATTATATTGCAATATGTAACATGTTCAGCACAATTGTCGTTTTTCGCACGTAGGCGCTACGGGTGGGGGACTTAAACATTTTTATTTCCCATTTTTTTATTTTTTTTTACATTCATTTTTAAACACTTTTTTTTTTGTATACTAACCCTGTTGGTATTACATAGGGGACTAACAAGCACCCTGTGTAATAGCAGATAGGGTGTGACAGGTCCACTTTAAGGAGGCATCAGGGGTCTTTTAGACCCCTAATGTCACCTAGAGACCCCAAACAAGCTGAGGAATCCAAGATCTGCTTTCCCAGCTTCTTGTCCTGGCTCTGAGAGCCGGAGACTGTGTACAGTGACACCGGAAGTGATGTAATACACAGCACTTCCGCGTCCAGTGATTGAAGGAGAGATCAGCGGCTGGAAGCGGCTTAATCTCTCTCTGATCATTGCGGGGAGACCCACCGACCCAGTGGCCATTGCGGGGGTACCCCACGGTACAAACGATCCGGCGGCTATTCAGACACCAGATCGATTGTAAGTTACACAGCAACTATAGACATACTGCGGCCCGGAAGTGGTTAAAGGGACATTAAAGTAAATGTTTTCCCCCTCCCCCAATGTAAATGCCAGCTTAACTTAACTGATGTCTCTTATCCGATCTTCTTCTTTCCTGATGTTTTCATCTGTCCCTCCAACGTTAAGGCGGGTCTCCGATCCTGCGCTGACTCCTCTGTAGTTGCTGGCACTTCCTATCCCAGGGTGTCTGTATGCGTCCATAGACTTACCTTGTGTCTCTCCTCGTCTCCCGGCCGAAAATCTGAACTGCGCATGCGCCCCCCCCCCCCCC
>NW_017307340.1:361248-397003 GCF_000935625.1 Nanorana parkeri
CCCCCCCCCAAGATGTTTTTTAAAAAAAAGTAGATGGGAGCTGCAGTAATTATTTCTGGAGCTGCTCAGAAGCTAGAGTTGTAGCATTAGAAGCCTCCTCCAGGTTTGTTTAGGCCATGGAGCAAGACTAGAGCCAAAGATGGAAAACATAGAACTTTGCAAATCGAAAGATGTATCATTAGATTAAGAATTAAGAACTGAAAAATGTCACCGGTACTTGCAGGTCTATTCACGAAGCTGCCGAGGGATCTGGCTGTAGCTTTGGCCGATCCTTCGGCTAGCTTCGGCCCAAATAAGTACATAACCACTTTTTTAACCACCAGTTTAAGAAAAAATTCCCTCTGAGTGATATATGCAAAATGTATTGTGTGTAACGGTGCAATAAAAAGCCTACAGTCTAAATGTGGACACAAACATATTTAACCCTTTCACGACCCATGGGGGGATAATTCCGTCATGGGTTCTCGAGGGGTTAAACAGACTCCTGGCGGGTTATAGCCGCCAGGATTTGTTCATATGTGTAGAGCCGGTGGCTGTATTTATAGTTTTCTAGCAGGCTTTTAGCCGCCGGGAATCTATTCATATTTATAGAGCTGGTGGCCAGTCAGCTGTCACCAGATTCCTTCTACAGGCCGGTAAAGTGTTTCCTGGGCTCCGCTGCCCCTCCCTGCGGGCCCAGGACCGACATGTGGAGTACTTCAATAGCTTATTTAAAGTATAAAGGTGATACTAGGGGTCTTTTGGACCCCAGTATCACCTTAAAGAGGACCTGTCACTGTCAATATGCTATCACATGGGGGGGCTTGTAAGCCCCCCATGTGATAGTAATTAAAGTAAAGTTTAAAAAAAAACTGTTTTAAAAATAATGTTAAATAAAATAAACGTAAAAACGTAAAAAAATTTAAAGTCCCCCACGAGCATGCGCATCTTCACGTAAACACGCGTCGGGTGCAACTACGTATGAAAAAGACGATCGTGCTACACATGTTGGGTATCGCCGCCATGCCAGAGTGAGAGCAATAATCATAGGGCCAATATTTATGTTTATCTCTAGAGAGGACATGTAGGGGCTTTTAAAGCATTGTCTATGGGCTTTTTGGAGTACTGGATTTTGTCGCAGTTTTATGGATGCACACAATTTTTAACCTGGGCATGTTGGGTATCTATTTACTTGTTGAAACCTCATCTTTTATATTTTACAAAAAGGTTTATATTCTGTTTTGGGACAATACATTTAACTTAATTTCACAAAATTTTTGGGTTTGATAATAAGTTGTGCTAATGTTGTGCAACATATAAATTTGCAACTGCCACCATTTTATGCTACAGTGTCTTGGCATTCAGAAAATATATAATGTTTGGGGGTTTTAAGTAATTTTCAGGCCTAAAATGTGGATTATACCATGTAAGCAAAAAACGGAAAAAACAAGGCCTTGGTCCTTAAGGGGTTAAATGAAAAGGTAGCATTTTAAAACAGTAATTGCTAACTATTACAGAAAGGTAGAAGACAAAAAAATCTTAACCTTTGTCCCTTTTGAAAGTCTGAGGCTGATTTATGAAAATTAGAGCAAAGGTGAAGCAGTTATCAATAGCAAATAATCAAGTGCAATCTTCCAAAAGAACAAAGAAATCTTGTTTGGGGTAGCAGCTCTACGTTTATCCTAGTTTTCTTTGGGCAAATTGGCCAGAAAATGATAGCTACAACATAATTACAAGCCCTACACATGTAATAACTTTCCTCCCAAGAAGACTGGAGGCATTTTATCACACCGACTTCTTCAAGTAATAACCACTCTATATTTATTTGCTTACAGCACACATTAGGACATTTTTGAAGGGAGACACTTGATTGACAAGGTTATGTTTACTTAATTACACACACAAAGAACAGTGGTGTGCAGTAACCCACAACAACCAGAATGGCTTGAATCAGCTTACAATCAACAGGGTATTGAAAGCAATTTTTTTGATTGATTGTTCTGGAATAATACACATCATTGCTCACTGAACAACAAACTTCATTTATCAAAGTATTGCAAATTCAGATCTAAAACTTCACTGGTAAAAGAAGAAAAAAAAAACAGCCAGAGAATAAAAGTTGAATTGTCTACAAACAGTTCTTATTTCAGGTACTTTGATATGTCAGGCCTGTAGGCATACAATCCTGTACGCTTTTCATACTTATTTTTCTACCTCCCTAGTGAGGACCCTAGTAAAACAAACCCTAGTGTGGTTTATATGCTTTACTAATATTTTTTTCAATAGATCATTTACCTCAGCAAATGATATAAGCAAAACTCATGATGAGGCCCCCCAAAAAATCCCTACTTAGTAAAAACCACTAGCCACTAACTCTTCCATTCCTTGATATATTAATAGGGGTTGATGTATTAAAATATTAATTTTTACTCTAACCTTTGCTTATTTCAAATACTCAGAATCAGGGACAATCCCTTTTTTCTTCATCACTCTTAAGTAGTACCACAGAAGAACATTTTCACCTGGGTCATTAAATGAACCCAAAATACACAAAAATATTATTTTTAGTTCTGTTATTTTTTATTATAAAGTTTGTGAGGTACAAAGGTTGCAAAATGCATTCAAACATTATGAATAATCATGGAATACCCCATTATACAACAATCAGTCAAGTGGGGTTTATCTGACAAATATTATTATTTATATTTTTTACTGGTATACAGCAACACAACAGCAGCATCAACTTTTAGGTATTTATTTCTATTTGAGAGTGTGTGTTGTCTAATTAGAGGGGAAGCGAGACACACATATTGAATGAATAATTAATATATTTTAAAAAAACAAAAAAAACAAACAGCAGAGCATATTGTACACAATCCACATAAGAAGGTTATTCCTCACCACAACACAGAAGCCTTATGAAAGTGACTTGAAAAGAGACACTTACAAGTCTTGCTGCACATCAAAATTTCAAAACACAAATATTTCATCATTGTCCCCTGCAAATAAAAAGTTATATGTGTGTATGGCAGAGATTGCTTTTGTCAAATACAAACCAACCAAACAAAAATACATAAAACGTTTTCATATTCATACTTTAATAGTTCTGTATATATAGTACATTTTTTTATTTTAATTTACAGAATGCCTGGGACAAGGGGTTCATTTCTTAAAAGAAAATAGGCTGTTCACTGCAAGGAAACTGTCCCTTAGCTGAGTGAATGAGGTGATTCCCTGTTGACTTCTATCATCCAAACATATGCAAGCAAAAACACAGTTTTTTTCTTATTATTTTCCTTGCATGTGATTGGGTATTCTCTGCAAAGTGAATTTTCACCACATTCACTAAACTAAAAAGTAAAAATTCCTTGCAAAGTAAAAATTCCCTTGCAAAGTGAACAGCCCGTTTGCCTTTAGTAAACCAATCCTAATGAGTATTTTAGGCACTGTATTTAGAAAGTAAAAAAAAAATTAAGCTCATCGCTTATCAAGAAAATCTTTGGATTCTAGATTCTCCAATGTTCAGGGTTGTTCTACCACACATCGGAATAGAAGTGAACTAGCTTCCATCATCCAAATATGTAAATCTATGGATCGGATCAGATTAGGGTTTTACACAAATTATTTCAATGTAATGTTTTAGAAATGTTAGAAATTTAGCATTTGTTATCTGTTAAAACTAGGTTGCACAGATACTTTTCGAGTACCAGAGCAGACACTTGGCATTTTCATGAGAACTACCGGGGTAGCAGGGGTTGCAGCTGGGACCTGGCTCTGGCACTCCACCACTGTCCTGAACTCATTAGTCTGTATTGTTTTAGAAAAACTGTCACATGACAATAAACAAAAATGTATCAGTACTCGTACTTGTAAGTACTCGGCAAGTACCAGTACTCGTACTCGCAAAACTGGTATCTGTGCATCCCTTTATTTATATTTATAAAAACAAAATTGTACATTAAAACAGAGATGTACAAAACCCAGGAGCTCCGTGTGCTCCTTACAAATGACAGCTGCCTCCTAATTTTTGAATTTGTCTCTAGTGTAGTCTTGGAGCTCAAAAGTATCGGTACATGTACTCGTACTTGTACCGAGTACTGTACTTGGTATCTGTGTAACCCTAGTTAAAACCAAACCCAAGGTATTTGACATCTGCCTCCCTTAGATCAAGTGCATGTGATAGCATTGCTCATGTTTGACTTCTAACATCATAGCCAGCCAGAAGATCTGCTACCTCTTAGTATCAGATCCTCCTGGAACCAGTGCCATCTTTTAATACATAGAGCTAAAGCATAAGCTACTTGTTAAACACTACGAATAGTAGACGTGCTGTGTCTTAGTTCCTGTTCCACTGAAAGTCGATAAATCCTCCACACACCTCACTGTAGAGTTATGGTGCTGTTTATCATTTCATAAAGCACAGAAGCACAGGTCTGCATTGTGCTAATGTGAATATGAACTGGGATTTCAATATTTAATTTAATATCTTGTTCTGATGAGCTGTGTGTTTTTCTGTCTATCCATTATCATCTATTTTCAGGCACATTGAACAATGTAACCAGAAAGGCCACAGAGATGAATACTGAATTGATCAAATGAATACAACAAACTAGAAACATTAATAATGAAACACATTATTTTCCCTTTTCTGTAACAAATCCTTGTTAAGCTGTTACATTCGGCAAGAGTATTCTATTTTTTATATCATTTTCTGAGTTCACCTATAAAAGACAAAATTAGATTGTGCTAGGGAAGCCAAGGCAATCTGATGAGAATTTCAGACAGAAGCATGGTGGTCCGCCGGCCGGCAGTTGAGTGGTCCCGTGAGTCGCCCCCTCTTTCCTGCCACAAATCCCATTCAGTTCCTTAACTTGTATTCACTTTTCCGGTTGTTTCCCATGTTTGCTATATATCTGATGTGTTAGTTTATATAACTCTCAGGGATCATTTCACAATGGGAATGTTCTTTCATGCTTTTTGAATATTTAAATACTTTAAATGGGTCAGTTCAGGTGGCCCTGGCTTTAAGAGATTACAATACTTTAAACCCTAGCATGGATATTACATAATCCTAGTTGAACTCAATGGTTTCCCAGCCTTTTCACCCCATTGACCCTGCTCCACTCAATACAGAAAGAAGGTCTGTATGTTTCTGTTGTATTTACAGGATAATTTCAGGATAATAAACTTCCTGCAGTTTTGGGTCCTTTGAGGCAGTTGTCATCTGTACTGTACATATAAATAGCATTAGTGCTGTCAAGTAATCCACCATAATGGAAGCATGAACAGACATGACCTGAGCCATAATGAGAATATGTCAAATGATAGGGTAATGCACAGATTCTCCATACGTTGGGCTGGTTATTCTGACATCAGCCATTATAGTCTTACGGGGTATTATCCTTCATCTGTGCAGTTCATGTCATCCTGTAAAACCACGGAAACAAATCACTGTCTTGATTTCTCCTTGTAACAGATGTGCTAATGCAATAATGCACACAAGAACACAGAGACAGATATATCTTATGCATTCTTGAATAATAAAAGACTGTGAATCCATGGCCACAGAGGAAGCCATGGAAGTAATAAAAAAAATGTTTTAACGTTTAGTATCATTCAGAAAATGGAAACATTTTTAAGGTATGCTACAATTTATACAAGTATATAGAAACAACTAACTTACCATTACTTAAGTAATGTTAAGTGTATTTAGTAATAATTGTGCTGCTTAATCTAAAATAGTAAACAACAGTCAGGCCACGAGCAGTAGACAAACGTGTTCGTGAAAGGCCTGCATGACTGGGTTTGAAGAGGGGGTAGCAAATAGCTAAGGTATCCTAGAAAGAGGGAATTAAAAAGATGATTGGCTAAAGTGGGGAAGAGGAGGAGTTGTGTGAGGGCCTGAGGAAAAGAGAAGGTTCCAGCTCCATCGGCCTTAGCAGTGTTGGAGCAGCATTGTCAACCTTCCCGCCCTGTTAGACTCTTATGGATGTTTTTTTTTTTTTTTACTTTGCTTTAATATTATCACTGCAGTTGGATGGGGTATTATGGTCTTTCATGGACAACATCTGCAATTAATATTCAGTGGAGATTGGGGAGCAGACATCCCTGTATGATATGCCTGTGGCAAACGGTTGTGCTAATAATTATTTGGTGTGTTTGGTTTTGATAGTAAAGTCCCCATGGCAATGCTGTGCAGCTGGGAGCCTGATGTGCAAATGCCAGTTTGTTGGAACCAGGACAGTCCCAGCACCATCTCTATGATGTATATCTACAAAAATACATACTCTGCTACCTCAGAGCCACCTGACCTTCTAATTAATGGCTGGTGTAAGGAGATAGAGTAACTGATATTTTCTCATCTCATGGTTGCCTTCTGCTAGGATTCATCTGCAAATACTGTATGTGCAAAACACAACTCTAGCAGGTTAATTGGCACATGACCAGGCAAGCCAAGTCTCTTTGGCAGTCTGCAAATGGGAGGAGGAAGGGAGAGGTTCTACAGTATTGGTAGGCCAGTTCTGAAAGTTGCAAAAGCACCAGCAACCTCCTCACTCTTGGCCTGGTGCCAAGCTAAAAGTGCTAAATGCATTACTCCACACCATTTTTAAGCTTGCTGAATTCAGAGAACTGACAGATGAATTCTATTTGCCAAAGGTACGCTTTTCCCTTTGCTTTGATTAACGTGCTTCCTAGGGAGAGTTTTAAAGTCCATCTAGGCATGCTAGAAGCTTTTAATCATTTTAATATATTTAAACATAAATCAGGCAGCAAGATCACCAGTTTTGACATGCATGTTCGATGCACTTCTGTTGAATAGCTAACAGCACACGTTTATTGGTGCTATGACTGCACTTTATCACATTCTGTGCCGTCACTGACTTGGCAGGGAATCAAGTAATATGCAGTTCTGCTTATCTGACATGTGAATGTCTTATAAGCCGCTCTAATGTTTGATTTGTCTATGTCTATTAACCCCTCAAATAATTTTCCTGAGTGAATTACAGTACTGCATAACTTTACAATATCTGCAAATAGATATTGAAATGTCTAAATTATGTAAAAGTAATACAATTTTACTTGGTGATCAGGTTGTAGTTTCAAAATACTGTTATTAACCAATCATCATACATTACTGCTGAGTTTATGAACAGTACATGTAGTGCATCTTATGTGCTTTTACGGGGTTCAGTATAGCTGTGCAAGTTGCTGCTTTTGGTACACAATGTTCATTGTGCAATATGACCATACATAAACTGAATATATGTACCCCACAACTTGAGTTTAATGTGATTTGCCTCTAATTTCGGGTTTGCCAAATTCCAAACAAAATTCTCCAAACCTTTATATATATTTCATTAATTGTATTTCCTTTAGTTGCAGTGTGGAGTAGAGCAGGTGAATTACTGGTCATTAGGCACAGTCAGATGTGACATCAAAGCTTTTCTTCAAAAATCTGAGTAATAGGTCAATCAGTGCTAGAAGGCGACACAGCATCTACATTTTGAGTTAGAAACCACATAGCCAACAAACACACAACACATACACCTGTCTTACATCACAACAGTCAGTTATCTCTTTGCATTGCAATTCTAAGTGTATATTGATTTTATAATACGACCCCCCCCCCCCTTTTCACAAAGAGAATGGTTTAAAGAATATTTACAGAGGGATTAGGGGATCATGTACTCTCAAACATGTTGAACCCAAGGAAATTGGACCTGTGCTTAATATATCCATTTTGTTGTGAAAGGGGATCTCAGGTTACTATAATGCAGTGCAATTTAGACTCTTGATTTATTGCTGATAGTAAGCCATTTTGGAGTACATAATTACAGTATACAGTGTTATTCCTTATGTGACATTTTCACAGATTTTCAACCTTTTACAATGGATAGACCATATGCTTCAAAAGGCTCTGCAAGCAACATCCAAGCAGATAAATGATAAGCTCACCAGAGAAATCCGTGAGCTTGATCACAGAACCTCTGAGCTATAGTCCCACAGGGACATTACAACTATGGCACTGGACAGGGCCAGCGTTACCGTAAGGCAGGTCAGGCAGCCGCCAGAGGGCGCCAGCGGGAGGGGGCGGAAAAATCATAGCACAGCCGCAAACATAGATGTAATGGATGGTGTGGACGTCGGGCTCCGAGCTTCTGCTGCAATGATCTCAGTTCAGCTTCACCCCGTCCCCTGTACTCGTTTTGGAGCCGCTCTGCCAGCACTGTTGTTGTTACATGCCCCTTCCCTGGAGCCTCAGACTACCTCCTCGGGGGCCACTCTCTGAGTCCCTGCACTGTGGGAGGAGCCATTCTCTCTTCACTGCCTCCTGGTCCCGATCTGCAGGTACTAGTGTGTGTCTGTCTGTGTGTGTCACTGTGTTCACGTATGTGTCTGTGTGTGTGTGTCACTGTGTTCATGTATTTGTGTGTATGTGTCACTGTGTTCATGTGTGTGTGTGTGTGTGTCACTGTGTTCATGTATGTGTCACTGTGTTCATGTATGTGTGTCACTGTGTGCATGTATGTGTCACTGTGTTCATGTATGTGTGTGTGTGTGTCACTGTGTTTAGGTATGTGTCACTGTGTTCATGTATGTGTGTGTGTGTGTGTGTGTCACTGTGTTCATGTATGTGCCACTGTGTTCATGTATGTATGTATGTATGTGTGTGTGTGTCACTGTGTTCATGTATGTGCCACTGTGTTCATATCATGTATGTATTATGTATGCATGTATGTATGTATGTGTGTGTCACTGTGTTCATGTATGTGTGTGTGTGTGTCACTGTGTTTAGGTATGTGTCACTGTGTTCATGTATGTGTGTGTGTGTGTCACTGTGTTCATGTATGTGCCACTGTGTTCATGTATGTATGTATGTATGTGTGTCACTGTGTTCATGTATGTGCCACTGTGTTCATGTCATGTATGTATTATGTATGCATGTATGTATGTATGTATGTGTGTGTCACTGTGTTCATGTATGTGTCAATGTGTTCATGTATGTATGTATGTATGTATGTATGTGTGTGTCACTGTGTATTAAGTTCACGGAGGGGGGGCGGAAAAATGCACCTTTGCCTGAGTTGGCAAAAATCCTTGCACCAGCCCTGGCACTGGATGACCATGATCATGAACTTGATGCTATAGAGTAGTGATGGGCCGAACACCCCTGTGTTCAGTTCGTATTCGAACACCCGAACGACCAAAAACTTTGAATACAAACTCAAACCTAATGTAAGTCAATGGGGGTTGATCTTTCGAAAATGATTGTCCCCTTTAAGAGGGCTTATATGCAAGTTATTGGCCATAAAAGGTGTATGGGGTTCCGGGTACTGCCCTGGGGGACAGGAATCAATGAAAAAAACAATCAACAAAAACGTTTTTAAAGGAGCAGTGATTTTAACATCACTTAAAGGGTAAGAATAAAAATGAAAAATTCCTTCAAATATCGTGCCTGGCGGGTCCCCTTAACCTGATAATGCCAAATAATACCAGACCCTTTAGGTCTGGTAGGAATGTTAGGAGGGACCATTTAAAAAAAAAGCATAGAGTTCCCCCTAAAAGTCATACCAGATCCTTAAGGTCTGGTAGGAATAGTGGGGAGGGACTCCGGGTAAAAAAAAAACAAAAAAAAAGTGTGTGGGGTTCCCCCTTAAAGTCATACCAGGCCCATAAGGTCTGGTAGGAATAGTGAGGAGGGACACCATGTTAAAAAAAACCCATGGGGTCCCCCCTAAAATTCCATACCAGACCCTTGATCCAAGCATAGGCCTGGCAGGGCCGGAAAGGGTGGGACGAGCAAGCGCCCCCCCTCCCTCCCTCACCAGGCCACATGCCCTAGGCACTAGGAGGGTATCCCCGTGCCGATGGGGACAAGGACCTCATCCCCACAACCCTGACCCGGTGGTTGTGGGGATCTGCGGGCAAGGCGGCTTATTTGCATCGGGATACCCCTTTATTTAAGGGGTAGCCCACCACTGTGTTCATGTCATGTATGTATTATGTATGCATGTATGTATGTATGTATGTGTGTGTCACTGTGTTCATGTATAATAGGCCTGGCAGGGCCGGAAAGGGTGGGACGAGCAAGCGCCCCCCCTCCCTCCCTCACCAGGCCCCATGCCCTAGGCACTAGGAGGGTATCCCCGTGCCGATGGGGACAAGGACCTCATCCCCACAACCCTGACCCGGTGGTTGTGGGGATCTGCGGGCAAGGCGGCTTATTTGCATCGGGATACCCCTTTATTTAAGGGGTAGCCCAGATGCCGCCCCTCTCCCTTGTGAATAAGTAAGGGGTTCTTGTAACCCTACCCATTTAGTAAAGGGTTAAATAAATAAGTTATTAAAAAGTCCAGACTTTTGATAAAATCCTTTAATTGAAAAAAACACAAAAGACATGTTTTTGACAAGTCTTTTATTAAAAAACAAAAAACAAAAATGGTTCCACCGACGTAATCCAGGGTCAATCACAGCGTTCAGCATTGTTCACGACGACGACAAAATAAAAAATAAAAAGAAATAATAATTTTTAAAAACTGCCGGCTGCCATCCCGTCTTCTCCCCGCCGCATAATGGCATTTTGAGAGATGCTGGCAAAACATAAACAATTGGGTGGAGCTAGCGGTGACAGCTAGCTCCACCCAATTGTGTAGTTTGCCACCATCTGATAGGTGAAAGTGATCATTACTTTGGCCAATTAACTGAGCCCTGATTGGCCAAAGTCTTGCATCTGGCCTGTGGTCAGGTGCAAGTCTTTAACCAATTAGAGCTTCGGAGGGCTCTTTGCAGTATGGGACGTTGCACGGTCGAACAGACCACGAACATCCCATAAAGTTCGGCAAATGGCCGATGTTCGAGTTGAACTCATAGTGTGGTGTGTCACTGTGTTCATGTATTTGTGTGTGTGTCACTGTGTTCATGTATGTGTCACTGTGTTTATGTATGTATGTGTGTGTGTGTCACTGTGTTTATGTATGTATGTATGTGTGTGTGTCACTGTGTTCATGTATTTGTGTGTATTAGCTGCTGGAACACGCCGTAATCGCTGTGAAACTTCCCCCGCGTTTTGGGACAGGAGGGGTTGTGGCGGTGCATTGTATTCAATGGCACCACTTCCACGCCCCCCCCGATCGCACACGTGGCAAAACTTTGCCAGCGGTTTAACAACGAACATCCCATAAAGTTCGGCAAATGGCCGATGTTCGAGTTGAACTCATGTTTGAATCGAACCGGCGGACCATCCCTACCATAGAGGATGAAAACCATGGGATTCTGGAGTCTGTATTCGTTCTTCAAGTCTCCATCACAGAGTTGTTCCAAGAACTTACACCATCTATCCTGATCGCTTAGAATTTTGACGCATCCACCAAAAGTATGGCCCCATGATATTACAGTCAAACTTTTTTACTATTGCACCCAATAAAGTTACACAGTTACATAGTAGTTGAGGTTGAATAAAGACACAGGTCCATCAAGTTCAACCTTTGTGTGTCTCTGTGTAGATCGCACACGTGGCAAAACTTTGCCAGCGGTTTAACTGCAAACACAAAAAAATAGGGCAAGGTTTTGCCACGTGTTCGATTGCACTGCGGGTGGTGCATTGAATATAATGCACCGCCACGCCCCCTCCCGCCCCAAAACAGGGGGGGAGTTTCACAGAGATTGCGGTGCGTTCCAGCGCAATGAATGCACACGCAGCAAAAAGCTGTTCTGATTGTTTAAATGTTTAATGTATTGCTGGGACTTGTAGTCATATATAGCTGGTGGCATTCTGCATTGCTGTATAATGATTATACAGCAATGCAGAATAGCACAAACTATGCAGGACTGCAAGTATTGTTTATGCATGTGTGTGTATATATGAGTCTCTGTGTGGTCTAGTTTTTAATAGTACCTGTACCCCTGTATATTATGGTCTCTGAGGTAGGCATCTAAATGATTTTTGAATGATTCAATACTCTCTGCTGATACTACAGCTTGTGGAAGAGAGTTCCAAAATGTAACTGCTATAACTGAAAAGAAGCCACTACGCCTTTTGCGGTTAAATCTTTTTTCCACCAATTTTAGGTGGTGGCCTCTAGTCTTTTTTAGGGAGTTTACAAACAATATATATTATATTATTAAGTTCACGGAGGGGGGGCGGAAAAATGCACCTTTGCCTGAGTTGGCAAAAATCCTTGCACCAGCCCTGGCACTGGATGACCATGATCATGAACTTGATGCTATAGAGTAGTGATGGGCCGAACACCCCTGTGTTCAGTTCGTATTCGAACACCCGAACGACCAAAAACTTTGAATACAAACTCAAACCTAATGTAAGTCAATGGGGGTTGATCTTTCGAAAATGATTGTCCCCTTTAAGAGGGCTTATATGCAAGTTATTGGCCATAAAAGGTGTATGGGGTTCCAAATTTTGACGCATCCACCAAAAGTATGGCCCCATGATATTACAGTCAAACTTTTTTACTATTGCACCCAATAAAGTTACACAGTTACATAGTAGTTGAGGTTGAATAAAGACACAGGTCCATCAAGTTCAACCTTTGTGTGTCTCTGTGTGTTTGTTTATGCATGTGTGTGTATATATGAGTCTCTGTGTGGTCTAGTTTTTAATAGTACATGTACCCCTGTATATTATGGTCTCTGAGGTAGGCATCTAAATGATTTTTGAATGATTCAATACTCTCTGCTGATACTACAGCTTGTGGAAGAGAGTTCCAAAATGTAACTGCTATAACTGAAAAGAAGCCACTACGCCTTTTGCGGTTAAATCTTTTTTCCACCAATTTTAGGTGGTGGCCTCTAGTCTTTTTTAGGGAGTTTACAGTAAAATGTTTATTGTTAATTTTGCCATTGCCATTAAACATTTTATACAACAAAATTATGTCCCCTCTTAATCGCCACATTTCCAGTATGAACAAGTTTAAATTTATCAACCTTGTCTCATAGCTTTGGTCCTCCAGCCCCTTAATTAGTTTAATTGCCCGACTCGCTCCAGCTCAAGGACATCCTTTCTGTGGATTGGTGACCAAAAGTGAACTGCATACTTAAGATGAGGCCGATCCAGTGATTTATAAAGTGGCAAAATTATTGTTTTGTCTATAGAATACAAAAAGTATCCTCTGGGAAGTTTGCAAAAAGAGTTCACTCACTTTTCACGGTCATGACTATCAAGTTTTCGCTGACCTTGCTTCTTCCGCTAACCTGAAGTGTTGCAAATGAAAGCTAGAATTGAAAATTCTATAACATCATGCCATTTCCTACAGATGGGGTTTTCCCTTCTGTCTTGTCTTCAACTTTCATGGTCAACAATGCTAGGGTTCCACACTCCCTAAACTTCAAGGTTTCTTTGAAGATCTAGATTAGCAATGGATAAATCAACAGCTACATTTGCATCTTTGCCATCCGGTCGCTTTGCAAACAGATTACCTTGCAGCATTCTGACTCTGCAGGATAATGGAAACCTACTTTCTAGCTGGCACCAATGATATGTTAATATGTTTTCATAGCTCTTGTTGAGTGCTCACCGACTGTAATAAGGATAATTCAGGTTGGTTTGGACATATTAGTAGTAGTTCTGTTGTTTTACTTCCTATGTTCTTAGGTTCTTAAGCCCAGTAACTCTGATCTCTCTAGTCTGAATAGCTACATACTTTAAAACCGTGATATAAAGGATAGCAGGATCACAATCATATGCATTATTAGTCCTATACTTACCTACCTGACATGTGGTATGCTATTTGGTCCCACTACTTCAGTTTAGTGTACATTTTCTACAGCCACAAGTCTTTTAACTAAGCTACCAGATGATATGTTCACTTTGTTGTAATCGTAGTATGGTTTATGTCACTTTCTGTTGAATAGTCTACATTACTATAATGAATCCCTATGTGTTTATTTTCTGGAAACTTATGTACATTGCCTAATTCCTTATGTTGTATGTATAACACTTATATATGAGTACTTTGCATAATTCTGCAGCTGCTCTCTCTTATTTTATCTCGGTACTGAAGGACATGATTGATTTTAAATAATGTTTACTGTTTTCAATAGCTGAAATCTCCTGATGGTCTTGTTTACTTAGTATTTACTACATTGTATTATTAAAGGCTTCACCTTGCCGGAGGGACAGTCACTGCATTCCCCCACTATGTCTAATGTGCGGTTCTTTGGCCTGCCCAAGGGTTTTTCTCTGCCTGGGTAGGTATGGATTCTCCTAGTTTTGGAGGACAATTCCATGCTCGGTCAGACAGAGCACAGTTTGTTTTATTGTTCTCTGTCTCCTATTTTTTAGCTAAATCTATCTCTTCCTTTTCTCCCTATTCTTCTTCCCAGTGCACCCCATTACTTTTACCCATATTGTATATCTTGCTACACCCCCTATATCATAGTGACAAACCTATGTTTTCTAACCCTAACAAATTGAATTCTTCCAATAAGCATAACTTCTCAATTCTCTTGTTTCTCTTCTCCTAAATACTTTAATACACAATTTCCTCAGGTATTCATGGCAAATTGCCTATCTCAGCAAAGGGGAGTTCTAATAGGCATCAAACGTTCTATTCAGTTCACATGTCATAAAGACATACAGTATGTGACCCTTCAGGTCGCTGTTTAATTTTGGTAGGTACCCTGTGAGACCTTGATGTAACCATAGCCACTTACTATGCTCCTAATTCCAAACAACTCCCTTTCTTTAGACACTTTCTGGCCACTTTTGGATCTCACCAGCATGGTACACTCATCTTGTGTGATGATTCAAACTTCACTTTTCACCTCAGTATGGATAGATCCTCTCATAGTCTCCCATCTCCCGACTGTCCTAAGACATTGCACACTCAACTATTGCAATATGCGTTAATTGATTGCTTGGGAAAAAGCACCCTTCAGCAAGGGAATATACATTCTATTCTAGTCCTCACAATTCCTGTTCTGGGATAGATATTTTTTTTACTTCTAATGTAGCAATTCTTTGTATAATAGATTCAGATATTATCCCATTTTCGTGGAGTGACGATCACAATGTGCTTTTGTCTCTCTCCTCACTATGGCCAGATTCTGTAGATCGTACACTTCCTAGACAATTCTACCCCTCAAAAAAGACAAGCACTTCATAGCGCAAAACAAGATCTCAATCTCCTGGTAGCTAATGTAGCCAATAAATGTCTCAGATGGACACAGCATAAATGTTATCTTCATGGAAATAAACAAGACTCACACCTGACATGTAGGTTGCATTGAGTAGATTAACAGCAGAAACTGCTTCATCTGCATCTAGTCGATGGTTCCCTCTCTAGTAATCCCCAAAAGATCACCCACAAATTCTGTAGACACTTATCTCAATTTTATAATAGCACAAATAATTGTATTCCTGCTGATGCATCTAAGTATTGAAAACCTCACTTTGCCTATGCTGACAGCTACGGCATTGGCATGGAATTAAAAAAGCTGTTATGACACTGGAAGTGCTAATGGTAGTGAAAGCACTCAAACCTAATAAAAGGCCTAGCCCAGATGGCTTTACAACTGCCTATTATTAAAAAATTCAGAAACCTTAGCACTACTTCTTGCAGATACTTTTAACAGTAAATGTAAGTTTCTGCCCCGCATCCTAAATGGCCAAAGTATGCATGATCCCAAAACCACATACAGACAACACAAATTGGACTGACTTTCCACCAATTTCCCTTTTAAATGTAGATGTCAAATCATTAGCAAAGATAATGGCAACCAGGCTTAACCAAATCATAGGGAAATTGTTTTAAAGAGATCAAGTGAGCTTTAAGCCCCACTGTCAGGCAACAGTGACCGTAGAGCCTGTTTGTGAATTAAATTAGCCAGAAAGTACAATCTTCCACTCATGCTTCTATCACTTGACATTAGGAAGGCATTCAATTTGCTTTTCTGGCTTCTCGGCTGAGACATTGGGGATTTGGTCCAGAGTTCTGTACCTGAATCTCCCCTCTATATTCCCCCCTACAGCATTGGTCAAATATGCAGGACATAAGTGTAAATCTTTCCCTATATTACAAAGAATGAGACAGGGGTGTCCCCTATCTCCTCTCCTACTTGCACTGGCTATTGAACCTCTCACCCAACTAATTTGTGAACATCATGACTTTAAATGAATCTTGGTTGCAAGGCATCAACATAAATTAGATTTATTTGAAGATGACATTATCCATTTTCTCTTTAACCCCTTGTCTCCCTTCCCAACCTCAAAACACATTTGACATCCTATGGCAATCTATCAAGATTACATGCTAACCCTTCAAAACCTAAAATACTCAATATAATCGTGCCCCAACACAGAGCAAGCTATACACTTACACTTCCCATTTTATTGGGAGACACCGCGGCTAGCTCACCCAAAAGTTTATTTAAGTGCCTCCCACACCACACTCTTTGAGGCTAAATATCTCATGTTGTTTTCTAAGCTTGCTAATCTTTTGAAAGTTTGGAACACTCTCCTGGTTGGAGAAAATAGCTGCAAATAAGATGACATACAGCATCTTCCTAATCTTCTTTATCCATTAAGCATTCTCCCGGTTTCAGTATCATCCTTTATTTTTAGAATACTACAATGACACGTTTTTCAATTTATTTGAAGCCATAAAACACTGAGACCTCTGAGGGCTTATTTATTTCAAAATTCTTTGTCGAGTGGTTTTGGCATGCCCCATATACAAAAGTATTACCAGGCTGCCCAATCTGGGCAGCTTTAGCAAAATATCATGCCATTGACGAGGTTCCCCAGTGAGTCTCCTTGGAAGCTATTGATAGCGACCCAGTGGCAATTGATAACCTTTTTTGGATAATATCTAAAGATAGGATTAATCTCTGTAATCACATCACTAATGAATCCCTTAAACTATTGGACTTTCTAAAATATTCAGGATTCCTTCTCTTACTTCATCTGCCTTTATTCTTCTTCCTCCGACATTCCACTTTTCCTCTGGGGTTTGACTCACCTGGTGCGTTCAAGCTGTGACTAGTCAAAAAAAAATAACTTGTTTTTTTTTGTCCTACTGGATAGTGATGGGGTGAAATCCTGTCCTGTACTTCAATCTAAATAACATTTACTTCCCTCTAAACTATTCAGATATTTACAAATAAAGCATTTAATCAATTCTCTGGTCAAGGTCTTGCAGGATACAAAGCAAAAGACACCCTTTTAAAAATATAGGGATCTCTTTCTTTGATGGCCTCAACAATCACTCCACTTACCACCTAAATAAATGGGAAATTTACTGTGCATGTCTGGACTGGCAGGAGGAGCTTTAGTTAAGGGGCTATGCAGAAATCAGCAGCCCCACAGTCAATAGCCCCATGGATTGTTGACAGCTAAGTGGCAGACTTGGAGGACTTGCTGGGGGAGGCCTGCATATTAACAATAATTGTACTAAAAGTACAGTTATCCTTTAAGTGTCCATGGCCAGCTGTTGCTCTGCTTCCCTACTCTTTCTTTTTCTTATAATTCCATGATCAGCTTCCACTCTTCCTCTTAACCACAAGGACCATGCTCAGCTGCTTATCCCACTTTCTCTCTGTGCTCAGGATCCAGCCTGTCCTACCAACAAATCTGGTGTTTCTCTGGCTTCTAATACGATCCTTTTACATATTCTGCTCCTCTCTGGACTGCGGGTATCATCTATAAGTGAACTGACCCACCTATTCAGATACAGTATTTTGTGTCCAGCCACAATAGTCTCTGATTTGGCAATAATAAAGCCAGTGTTTTGTAAATCACCTAGAGGCGTAAAAACCATTCAGCCAAAATGTACTTATTCATGTACATTCATGTACAGGCAAATGTTTGCTAGTAATAATAGAACCAAACAGAGAATTTAACCCTACTCCACTCTGCCAAAAATGTACAAAAAAGTCTGGATTTAGACTTTAGCACTTATTTGAGCATTCATTTTAGCATTCCACCTGTCCAAATACTAGGAAAACCAATATAAATGCTATGATATCATACAACCAGGTAGCATATCATTTCTTTTAATCTTTACCCAGCAGACATTAGTTCTTGTGACTCATTATACATGATAGTGTTGCTAATAATTTGAGTAAAACACCTAACATTTTAGTAAAATGTATTAAAAGTCTAAAATGTATGTAAGTTTTGTACTGAGTATCTACATGGAACTTCTGAATCAAAACAACCTTTTTCTATATTTTTATGCATCTTTATAAATACATGAAGGGACTTAAATTATGTATCACCAGCCCCAGTGATAAGAGCATAGCTCAAGTCACATACATATAATCAAAGAATATACCAGAGTAATCATTTTAAAAGTTGCAGCAGCCTTCTGTCGGATGCATACAAATGAAACCAACTCTGTATATCAACTGTAAAGTATTACTACCCATCATAAACAGCACTTTTATAAATATTTTATTAGGAAACACCAGTATGAAACACAGCATTAGGTACCATAATAAACTGAAATAAGCCAACAGACACTGGATGATATATGATCAAATGTTCAATTGACAGACAACTTATGTTATTCCAGCTCTGTGAAATTACTAGAAGTTGGATGCTAATGCTTTAACTTGTAGTGCCACAGCTTGCAAAATTTAGATTGGCCAGGCAAACAACACAAGTGTTCAAAGCAGTTTTTACCAGCACCAAGATCCTAGCATTGCATGTTTTCAACAAGGTCAGCATGCAGAAGAACTGGGGTTAGTGTTAGGCTTTGACATTTGGTGTTTTAGTGGTTAAATATTTGGAGGAAGAGATGCTAAAATGACACTAAACTAAGTGGTAAATCATAAAAATTTGTTAAAGTACCGGAACTATTAACAAAAACGTAGCTTATGTTTGCATCACTCAGCTGTAGATCCTCAAATCATCTCTGAATTCATGCTGACACTGTCTTCCTTCTGGAGGGGGGCTACTTTTGTTCCCCATGATCCCTGTGTGTGTTGTAAAGTAGCCATCACTCCAAGCTCAGTCCCGTGATGGACTACAATTTTAATACAAATTGGTGAACTAAATGTGAGATTGTAGTCCATCACGAGAGTGAGCTGGGATCGGTTACTACTTTACAACACACAAAGGGACCATGGGGAACAAAAGTAGCCACCTTTCAGAAGGAAAGATGGTATCAGCATTAATTCAGAGATGATTTGAGGATCTACAGCTGAGTGATACACAAATAAGAGACAGTTTTGTTAATAGTTAAAGGAGAACTATGAGGTGAGTGATTTTCACTCATCCTCATAGTTCTAGCTGACCTGTGACAACTAAACTGTCATAGATCGGCTCAGTAGATCGGGAAGTGAGAGAACACATACCGGCGTTCGCTCACTTCTCGATCCTGTCACTGCAGAGAGCCGTGACAGGGGAGTGACTGGATCCCCCCCCCCTTCCACTGTCCAATCCTCCAGCGCTGACTGGGGGAACGGACGGGGGAGAGGTCTGGTACAGCTGGCTCTGCCTCTAGATAGGCAGAGCCAGCTGTCACTCACGCAGCTGGGTGGATCCAGACATAATTGTCGGGATCCGTTTCAGCTGCGGCGTCTCAGTATACCGCGAGCTGTAGCTCGTGGTATACTGAGCTTTGGGTGACGGGAAGATGCTAATTTGTGTCCTCCCATTACCCTTAGGACAACTATGGGGAAAAGCCCTAACCCCATAGTTCTTAACCACTTCAAGACCAGGTGTTTAGACCCCCTTCCTGGCCAGGCCATTTTTCAGTATTCAGCGCTGCGATAAGGTACTTGAATGCATTTGTTAAGATTTAACTCCTGAGCTTTGTGTCACTTTATGTGTTAAGGTAACATCCAGCTCAGTAAAGGGTTAAAAGCCTTGTCAGTTTATTTTTTGCTGTGTGCATCCCATCAGGGAGATTTCAGTTCTTTTACAGAGACACTAAAGCAAGTGAAATTAAATCTCTGCAAGGTTTGGGGGATGCACTTCTTTCAGTTGTCGCTGAAACATGTGTCCCCTTTGGAAGATTTCCTTTTATTCATGTTCTAGTGACAACTTAAACTCTGCAATCCTGTCTTACTTTTCAGTCTAACAATGGTAACCAGGACAAATAGAAAGGATAAACCTCTCCAGCATGGACACAGACAGCAATGAAATCTTAATGGTAGATGTATTGAATGTTTTTAATATAATAAATGTTTGGGAATCGGTGAACAATCTGAAGCTTCATGAAGGGGTCGACGACCTGAAGAGTTTGGGGACCCCAGATCTATACTGACCCTTAATTGCCTATCTTTAGTTATTAAAGACAAATTGTCATGAGAGAAAAATATAGACTGCTGTTAATGACTGCTCTCTGATTTAGTAAAACAAATACACAAGAGCAGGAATGCATCATAACAGTGTTCTTGCATTGCAGATGTATCTACCAGCATCACTCAACTAATGGAAGCTTGTATGAAGTTGTCTAAAAACTGAAGTTGCATGTATGGTGCACTTACTGAATGGGCTTTGGTTGTTGATTTCATCACAAAATGCCAGCTATGATGTTGTCACACTTCCCTATGTGTTGATCTGGCGCCAGGTTTTACCTCCTGTCTGAGGTGCTTGGCTTCCTGCCAATCCGCTCTGAAACTCTCTGTTAATAGTCCAGCTCACGTGCTCGCCGTTCCAGCAACGTGCCTACACACTATAGCCGAACCATCTTTGTTGCTTTTGAACTTGTTCCTGTGATCCTACACTTCCACCAAGTGAATTATTTCACTAGCCTTATTGAGCCTTATTGAGCTCTAGCACCTGTGATCCCTGCAAACCTTTACTTACCTGCATTACTTCTCCTTGTGAACCTGCACTTCCAGCAAGTGGATTGTTTCACCAGTTTCTGTGAACTCTAGCACTTGTGATTACTCGTGAGTCTCAGCTCTGCTTCTGTGTCTGCTTGTACTTTCTACCTGCTTCTCCTGAGTGTCTTGCCGGCCGATCCATCACAGGTCCTCTGCTGTGTACTAGGGCTCCTATTACTTTTTGTATGGACTTCTTCATTTGTGTACTACATATCCTGTACATATCCTGTACTCCTGACCTGCATTATGTATCATTGTCTCACCCTTGCTGGCCTTTGAATCCTGAACCTCGGTGCTGCAACTAGTTTCTATGTCTGTACGGGTGTGCTAGAAGGTCTCAACCTGAAAGGTGTCCGGCAGTGCAATCATCCTCACCATTAGAGGCTCTGTAGAAAACCAGCCCTTTTTAGATTCAGCGCCTCTAGTGGGTCCCCAGTTAGGCACAGACTAAACTTGTGCGCCGTCCAAAAATTTGTTTAGTTTTGTAATACCCGTTATTTCGTATTTCGTAATTCGTGTCCGAAATTCGGATACGTACGAAATACGAATTTTCGATAGTTTCGGCACATTTTCGTAACTTTACGAACATTCGTTATGATGAAGTCAAAAAGCAAAAATACCTTTGTTAATATTGGAGTAGATGGTAGTTGTTTTTTTATCCGAAATACGAAATTCCGTTAACGGATTTCGGGTTCGAATTTCTTATTTCGGATTAAAAAAAAAAAAACTACCAGGAATTTTTTATTTCCTGCCTGTATTGTAATGCAACCCTCAGCAGCAGCGGATCCGTTTTTCGTATTAAAAATTTTGTATAAAAAAAGTTGTTCAACCTCATTTACAGGGGTAATATTAGTTCCCGTTTCAAAGAAATTCAGATCCGAAATTCGTTAACGGAATTTCGTATTTCGGATATAATTCGGAAACTGCAATTCGGATTTCGAATGCTTCCGAATTTACGAATTTCAGGACAATTCGTACGAATTTCTATTCGTAACGAAACAAATTGCACATGTCTAGCACAGACCCCTGTGTTCTCTGTGATCTGCATCCCAAGCACCATTTTTGCTTGCTACTTTGTCACTTTGTGTACCCTGGTCCATGGACCATGACAGATGTGACCTCTGTAACAGGTTTAGTCAAAGAAAAGTACACTCCTGGTATGGAGTATTTATAAAGAAAATTCATGTATTTAACAAGCATACAAAGTTCAGCTGTACATTGTGCAAACGAGACCATCGCACATGGTTTTGTTAAGGTGTCACATTATGAAGGCAAAATGGTAAAAACTATTGCAACTGTCAGTCATTTTGGCAGTGAATAGGTGGTGACCAGGAGGTGACTAATAGCTGGCAGTAAAATTACCATAATCAGGTTATTTGTTTGCCTTTATGCGAGAACTGCCAGCTAAGCTGTGCTTTTTGACATTATACAATTACACAAGATCTAGCTTAAGAAAAAAAAACACTGAACGTATAATACACTTATTATAATGGCATCCTCCAGACTTCACATCCCATACTGGGACATGGTTGTGCTGTATGATAAAAGCGCTTTTATGCTGCCACAATGTTCAACATCATACTAAAGTTTTCTTTTATAGACAAAGTAACATAGCCAGGTCATGTTTAACTTTCGGCTTTCTTAAAATGCATCCCCTTTTGTCTGTTGGAGTTTTATCCTATTAATTTCACATTTGATGCAAAGGCCATCTATGCTCACAATAATCACTGACCTCACACACTTTCTCAACATCTACAAAGATTCAAAAATAATGATTACCAGAGCACAGGACTGTCATTGTAAGGATACTGTCTCTTTTGAATCAGGAATTTGTATTTAGCACTTATAAAGTGAATGAAGCTGTGCACTTCTTTTGACTTACTGTGTAATAGAAGAAAGATAAGAGCAGGGCTCAAAATTTCAAGTCCTGAGCTACTAGCCAGGCCTTAAGAGTTACTCGCCACCAGTTGCCCCAAGATAAGAGCATTGCCTGTTTCCTTTTAAGCACCTGAGGCTTTTTTTCACCCATTGGCTTTACACCCTTAGTGACCATGTTCCATCTCCCTGTCTGATCTCCTCAGTATTTACACCCCCACCCAGCTCTCCTCTGCAGAAGAGAACCTTCTATTTGCTCTCAGTAGTATCTGAAGCTTCCTGTGCACAATAAATATTACTGTACACTTTCATGGCTCAGGCACCACCTCTTCTCTACTTCTGCTTACCTACCTAGTGTTGTACATCCCCCATACACTAGACTTAGGAATGTTACCTTTTCCTGTTGTGTGCTTCACAGGAGTACACAGACCCTGGAGGAATTATACACCCAGGAAGTAAATGCTGTGGGCCACTCCACTTGCAGCACAATAAATTAAATGCACAGACACACAAGGACCAGATACCTGCAGTGAGAGAGAATGAACAGGCACACAACACACAGGCATAGCACACAAACAAACCATATACTCCTTACACAGACTGCACACAGTTGGGCCACACAGCACACAAAGTGCACACTCATTCATATTACACAGACTGCACACTCAGGTTCAGTACACAGACAGAGAACAAGCTTATTCACAACACACAGACAAACTGCACACTAAGTCACAGCATAGAGAGACTGCACACAGAGAGAAAACAAACTCAGTCACAATACAGTGAGATGAATTACAGACAGGACAGACAGACAACACAGACAACACAGAGAGAGATCTCATATAAAGAGACAGAACACTTAATCACACCATAGACATACAACACACAGAGAGACCGCCAACTCAGTCACAGCACACAGAAAACCTGTCCACAGTACAGAGACACTCAACGCAGGCAATGCACACAGTCAGAGAATAGACATAGTAAACACACACGACCCACAGGGCATTCAATGTCACAGCACACAGCTACTTTACAGTACCATTTAATAATGAAGTGCCAGGCATTGTTAGAAAAGTGTGGTGGCACCAGGCTGAAATTTCTGATTCCACCCCGAATGTAGTATTGATGTTTTTGCTGCATGCAATGAATTGTTGGATGCATGTGGGAGATTTCCGTGCTGTATGTTTACAAGGTGGCCACTAGGGACTAGTGAAATAGGATAGCTTGGCTGACACACAAGCACAATGTGCTAAACAACATACATTCACAAATAATAATTAGTATAAGGCTACTGTTGTGGAAAATTTCATTAGATGGACTTATGTGGACATTTTATTCTAGGGTGTGTGTTTTATAGATTGTGACCTGTCTCCCTGTGTCGGATTCAACCAAGGAACGCTTTAGCAGAGTGTGCTTGGGTTGAATCGGGACCAGTGGTAAAACCGTCAGTATATAAACCTTCTTATGTGCTTAGAGACGTGTTCGCAGTGTATCTACAGGTTTGCCGGGTTGTGAGCATCAAGCGCAATGCGCTGGGTTAATTGCCGGCGGACGTCTATGCACTTTAGCGAAGCGGAGTCTGCATAACGAGAGATATGTATTATATTTCTGTTGCGGCTGCGCTATCCTTTTTGGATACATATCTGCTTTGATGAGAAGACTTTGATTTATGCCTTGCTGGTCTACTGGTACAGTACATTGGCAATAGCATTAGCAATGTCTCCGCAGATAGTCTCAAATCTGTAAGAACAAATAGAATGATCTTAATAGATACTGGTCATTCTGAGCAGTATTGAATAGGGTCCATGCTGGCTAAGATGGCGGATGCGCATACACGTATCTGATCAGGGCAATGGACATGACTCAGCACATAGGCTAATGGCGCGAATTTCGGCGCATGTTTCCTTTGCTTAAATCAAGGGTGCGCGCATTTGCGTGCACCAGCGGAAGTGAGTCATACACGTTTCTCTGCGCATCCACGTTGGTGACTCCCCTTTTCTTTTGTTATGTAACTGTACTTTTTGGGCTGATTGGCTGATGTGGTAAAGCCATCCCCCTCTGGGCGTTATCCTTATAAATAAATTGAGCTCCTGTGCTTGAAGCAGCATCTGGTCTGACTCTACCTGGCACTACAGAAGTACTTAATTTCCTTATACCAAGGAGCTTAATACAACGTGCTTTTAAGCGCGGTAGTGTTGGTTGCACTTTGCGCACATTGATCCAAAAGTGTACCTTTGAGCGCATCAGAGATTTGTGCGCACAGCCCAAACAAAGTTTCCATAACACTACTAAAAGCATATTTCTGGTTTGGCAGGAAAACAACTGGACCCTATTTCAATTGGTACATTGACTGCTGTAGGCATGCAAGGGAACATGATATAACCATATGTTTACTTCCTCTGTCTCTTACAATGAAATTATTTGCATGGGCTAAGTGTCTATTAATGGAGTACTCTGAAAACACTGCAGCATTAATCAGTTGCATTTATGGGTCTTATATATATCCTATAACAATATAGTGACATAACCTGTCTAGAACAGGATTATAAAGTAATGAATGTGTAGTTATATTAATGAGCTGTATGAATGTGTTGTATTTACATCAAACTGTTCATAATAACATACAAGGTGAAACCATTTACAGTGCACCTTCCATGTGAAAACATTCAAATGCTTTGCATATTATTCTAAAGATATGTGTTTTAAAGAGATTTAAATTCCATTAACATCTTATGATTCATGTCAGTATTACAAATACACTAATACTGTTGTCTTTCCATATACTGGTCATGTGATCTGGGATGTCATTAAGGTACCTCATCTCCAACCTGGTCTTTTCTCTAACCTGTATGTCAAAAGCTTAGGAAAAAAAGTATTTACAAATAATCTTTCTCCATTCAATTTGGGGTAACTCAAATATTGCAGCTCCACAACACAATTTTCACTGGGACAGTAGATAATATAGAGGGCCAGATTCAGCACCAGCATCTCTGATGCATATTCATGTACAGTTGTAGTTGGATATAATATTAAATATGGTCATACTTTAAGGACCAATTTATGATTTAGGGGTCTATTCACTAAGCTGCCGAGGGCAGCCGAGTGAATGACCGATCTGAAGTGAAGTGAGCCGAACACTGTTCAGCTATTCACTTCAGGCTGGTACGGCTGATTTCAGCCATACATCGGCTGAAATCAGCCGTACATCGACTTGCTTCGCGTGGCTTCAGGTCGGCCGAACATGCTAAGCATGTTCGGCCAACCCGAAGGGCAGAAGGAGTTCGACTCAGCCGATCCAACATCTGGATCGGCTGGGCCCAACCTCCGGAAGGCTTCTCACTGCTGTTCCGGCTATTCTTAAAGATCCCGAACAGCAGTGAGTGAATAGCCGAATGCCGATGAGCGGCAAGTCGGCAGCTTCGTGAATATAATATAATTTCTTGAATCTTATTGTAGGTGGTCAGAAGGTTCTGCTGGGCAATCAATCTTTAACCCCTTCGTGACGGGAGACGTACAGTGTACGTCTTGTCACTTTGTGCCTATATGACTGGCCACGAACACTGTACGTGACGAGTTATATCAGGCTTTGTAATGCCGGTATTTGCTGATTCTCAGCATTTAACAGTCATTCATTAATGTCTCAGTATTGAGGCATTAATTAATGAATGAAATAATTAAGCTTTTTGCAAAAGCTTCTTCCTTTCTGTAATGAAAGAATGAAGCCGTTACATGCAAATAGAGGACCGCAATTTGCGATCCCATTTATTTTTTGCTATTAGGCTGATCCACAGCCTAATAGCAAAACATAAAAAAGTTAATTTATCAAGCTGTCATAGTGATTGCTTGATATAAACTGACAAGAAAAAAAAAGTTTTTTTTTTTTTAAGTGTTTTCTTCTAATTTTTTTCCTCATTTTTTTATTTTATTCAAACTAAGTGAGGGGTTAGGTACACATATGTGATATAATTATATAGCCCTATCTGTCCTCTAAAAAAACTATATATAATATGTGTGGGTACATTTAGTAAGAAAGTATATTACTGCTGTGGAAGAATCACACAGCAAAAATGTAAAAAATGTGTCAGTCATTTATGAACAAAACCTGAAAACTAGCTCAGTCATGAAGGGGTTAATACTACTCCTAATGTGAAATTTAGCCACCACCTGAAACACACTAGTTTGTAAAAGTTATTTTGAAGCACTTGGTAGAATTATGTCCATGTCTGTCACATTTCATACTCATAAAGCATCATTATATCAGAATCAAGAGTTGCACTTCCAGATTTACACTGCAGATAGCTGTAAGGTCTTCTGTCCAACAGAATGGAAAAACCAGACTAAGGAATTGGTGGAATTTTTAGTAACTCCAGGAAATATCCCTCTAGATTGTAAGAATTAATGTCAAATATAAACAAATATGTCTTTTAATTCTTATATTTTTGTATTGTTTAATTAAAGATTGATCACTGTCTGATCCTGCATTACGAATTTTGTAAATTATTTGCAATTTGGTTAAAAAAAAATGTAAACAAGTTAATATAAATCTCATCATATTGTGAAATATATCTTGTGTGTACCTGTCAGCTTTTTTTTCTTGTATCTGAGGCTTTTAGCTGCACATGGATAGCCAATGGCTGCATAGCCTGGTATATTTCTGGTGATTCTTTCTAAGGCGATATTCAGTCTCTATTTAGGCTTGCTATTAACATAGACTAAATATAGCTAAGTATGTCCACATGTGTACACAAGGTCAGGTTTGTCAGAAGACTGAAACTCTAACCCCCAAAGAATACGAATTAATACTCATTCTGTTCTCTGTAAGTTGGGACACTTTTACAGATTTCTTGGCTAAGCTGACAAAAAAATCTAGTGCCAAACACATTCACACGTGTCTACTGGAGAAAGCCTGGATGTCTTTCAGAAGCTGAGGTCAGTACTTGCATGAGGGGAAAGACACAGTCCAAACTTAAGCACCTTTCCAGATATAACAAAAAATGTATTACTGCTTTATTGCCTTTTGTATTCCATTACACTGACAGTAAAACTACTATGTACAATTATACACTAACTGCCCACTCAGGAAAAGGAATGCATCAGTCTTTTACCCTGTGTCCCCATATAAATGCAGATGAGGTATTTCCAGCGAATGGCCAAAATGCATTTCAATAATCCAAACAATAAAACAAGCAGACAGTAAACTTTAAAATCAATATTTTTAAAATCCCTTTGGTAATCTTCTGTTATTCCTTTTCTTTTTTTATGGCTCTTTGGGGGAGCAATGAGCAAGGCAGCAAAGATCATAGGATGTCTGTCTGTTCCATAGAACCTGACCTTGACTGTAATGTCAGACTGCAAAGTTGCAAAAAATAACACTGAATAGGTGTAGGCATTCCAAGACTTTTTATGTGAGATGAGCAAAACCAGACAGGGTGTTTTTTTTTATGAATAAAAATGTACATAACATTTACTAAAAAAAACAGACTATGTGAAAGTAGACTAAATAGAACTATTAAAAGAAGCCAAAGAGTTAGTGGTTAAGTTGACTTCAAAATGTCAATAAGCTTAACATTCATTTGCAGACACATATCAGTCATATTTTAATTGATCAAACTAAAATTGGAAACCACTTACAATTCATTTGTAGCAAAACTAAGGTAAACATGGGTAAGGCAGTTCCGACAAAAATACAATACAAAAATTCCACTGCACATTTGCCATCTAGTTAGCACAAAAAGTCTTAACTGTGTTTTTGTTACCTTGGTGCTTACTCAGGATAGTGAAGGAAACATATGCTTTAGAATGTTAGTTATTAGATGCAACTGCGCAACACAAATTGTTTAGTTTTGGATCGATTCAAATGTTTATTTCTTTAATTTTTTGATTTCGGATCTGAAATTTGATTAATTTTTATATGCTGATTTTTTATCCGTCTGAATTTCTGTTTTGGATAGATCCACAACAGGAAGTCAAATGACTGTGCCTGTAATGCAACCCCCAACAGCCAGAAAAAATCTAATTGGCCAGAGAACAGTCACATGGCCGATTTAGTTTCAGGACTGATCAGAATTTTTGTCAAAGGAACATTCAAATCCGTTTGAATTTGGACACGTTCAAATTCGGGCATTTAGATGCATCCAAATGTCTGAATTTAACAAAATTCATATGGATATACATTCAGAAATTTACATTTCTACTGCTAAAGCTGCACCTGCTTGATTGATCTGTCCCTCTATCCATGCATCACTGTGTTATTGTAAATTATGTTCTTCACACCACTTCCCAATAGTGACTGGGTCTATCCTGCTGACTTGTTTTGCATTTCCAGACACAGTCATGACTGCACAAGGGGCCCCTACATGCAAGCACTGACTCCTTAACCACTTCCAGACCAGGTGTTTAGACCCCCTTCCTGGCCAGGCCATTTTTCAGTGTTCAGCGCTGGAGTACTTTGACTGACGTTTATTCCGTCATGCAATGCTGTACTGAAATTAATTTTATACCATTTTTTAGGGACAGATAGAGCTTTCTTTTGGTGGTATTTAATCACCACTGGGGTTTTTATTTTTTATTATAATTAGGAAAACATTTCAGAAAATTTTGGAAAAAAAAGGTTTTTTTTAACATTATGTTAGGAAACATTTATTATTAACCAGTTTTTTGGTAAAATATAAAAGATCGGGATTGTTTGAAAAAAAACGCAATTTCCCGCTCGCGCGCGGCGTGTCTGGGCGGACGTCTAAAGACGCCCGCTCAGATCTAGAGAGCTCCGGGCCGGCTGTTTTTCTACTACGGCCGGCCCGGAGGCAGTTAAGGAACTGGTGGATTTTTGGGTCCTGCTGCTGTTCCCAGTGGTGACCCATCCTAACTGGACCGGACAACTTACCGTCACATTAGTGATAATACAAAAAGGCTTTACTGAAGCTGGAACAAAAGGAAAGGGAGATTCTGTTTAAACTGTTTTAGAAATACCAGGGTTACCCTATATAAAACATACAACCATAAGGGTCTATTAATTTCATTGCCTCTTATCATCTGTAAAAAGGCCTTGTTAAATTGGCTGGGCAGATAAGAGTAGAAGGACCCAGCTGACTGCAAGGTACTAAACACTGCAAAGAATAACTCCAAAAGAGAACATTAGAAGATGCAAAAAACAGTATGGCCTATCTACTGTTTTAAGGCCCTAAACCACCTAATCTAAACCACTGGCCAATGGAGGAACCGTTTAAAAGTAGTGCCATAGGTGAGACCCTAAACCCTCATTGAAGCACTCACTCTCAAAGCGTGAGTATTTGTAATCCCAAGGGAAGGTAATGGGCAAAGCAGTTTCCTCAAGCAGAAATTTGGTGATGGCAGGGGAATCCCCCAACAGCAGTATGTTTGAAACAGACAAAGGGTGGCCAGAGGCCTCTTGCCACTCTCACACTGCCTGAATGTGCAGATGGTAATTAGCATTATGGTCAGACTGGCTGACCACAAACTCAACAAAGGCCACTTCCCTCCTGGGCATCTCCACATTGCTCCAGCAACTGTGAAAGGCAGAGCCTGCAGGGCCCTGGACCTTCAATTCTCAAGCCTGCATCTGAATCTGATGTCCAGTTGAGGCATCTGGCTCAGCACAGCAGCAGTTTTTCTTCTCCTGTTTTGCATTCTGGCATTCCTCACACAGCAATACTTCATTGTCCTCCTATAGTATTGCTCCCTGCAGCTCAACTCATCTCTTTCCTAACAGCAAATTAGCTTTTCCTACACAGCAGGCCTTCGGACTCTCTGTTCATGCTTACTTACTCCCCCCCACACACACACTTTCTCCTTCTTCCTTGGTGGGCGAGAATAAAAGTCCTCCTCTCTTCTTCCTCCTGCACATTCTTCCTAAGCTTATTCATCCTTAATGAGCTTAGGGGTGCTTAATGTTGTTCATAAGGCCAGATTGCAGAACTCCCCATTGATGTTGCTTTCCACAGATGCTGAAAAGGCATTTCATAGAGCAGATTGGAGGTTTATGACTGGGTGCTCTGGCATATTGGCCTAGGTGACAACATGCTTAAATGGATCACAGCTCTTTACTCATCCCCCTCAGCTGCAGGCATAGTTAACAAAACCAGATCTCAATATTTTTCCTTTCCAATGGTATGCATCAAGGATGGGCTCTCTCGCCGTTAATATTTGCGTTAAAGTTAGAACCTTTCCTTAATACCATAAGAGGTCCCATTAACATCCAGGGACTGTCCTTCTACCTGGGCATACACAAGGTCATGGCGTAGGAAGATGATTTGATTTTCTTTCTCACGAACCCGACCGTGTCCCTTTCAAATTTACTCTCTGCTCTTTCCAAGTATGGTCACTTATCTAACTTTAAAGTGAACCTCCATAAATATGCGGCTCTAAACATTTCATTACCCTGCTCGGTTCACTCTCGACTGAAAGTAGACTTTCCCTTTAACTAGATGGATAATCAGATTAAATATTTAGGTAAGTTCATTACACCTGACATTAAAGATATCTATGCAGCTAATTTTTTACCTTTATTAAACAAGATCTCAGCAGACCTTAAGGTGTAGCGTTCTTTGACCCTCACATGTTGTGGCAGATGTGCTTCTTTAAACAAAACATATTCTACCACAAGTGTTGTACCTTCTTCAAGCCCTGCTAATCAGCATCCCACCCTATTTTGTTATTCCTCCCTCACCTGTGACCCCAGTCTTGGGAGATCCTGATTTTGTCTCGGGTACCGAAAACAAGTGTCTGACAAGTCTTCTTAAAGGGGGATAGGTACAGACTACTAGACTTTCAGTCTAACTCCCTGTGGCTTTCATGTTTAGCTCTCCAATCCCTGACACAGCCTCCACTGGATCACTGGAATGACTTGCAGCTCAGGCACTTTTTGCAAGCAATCCCTGATCCTCAAGCTTTAGATAGAAGCTGCACAGTATATGAAGAGATGTGTCTGGGATACTAGCCCACACGTCACGTCATCTCCATGATTTGTAAGCTACTTATCTCATCCCCGGCTGACTCCTCTCCACTGTTTCTAAAGAGATGGAAGGAAGAACTGGAATCTGTCTTTACAGAACAGCAGCAACACATGCTTCTCTCCATGATATTTAAATCTTCCATAGCTAGTAAATACCAAGAATTGGGGTATAAAATAGTGACAAGGTGGTATAGAGTTCCTTGGTTATTGCATAAAATGGTAGCATCTATTTCAGATCACTGCTGGAGATGTGTTCGAATTCAGGGACAATGTTACACATTTTTTGTTCCTGTTCAAGGATGAAATCATTCTGGGACTCTGGAAATCATTAAACATTTGACCATGGTAGACCTTAAAAATAACCCAGCAGCATGTTTATCACATCTGATGATGAGCCCATTTCCTAAATACAAAAACTCCCTCACTCATCATCTACTGAATGTTGCCAGGGCTTGCATTCCTTTAATGTGGAAAGAGACCCAATCCCCAACAACTCAGATGTGATTCTCGAGGGTTAATGATATTCATTTTATTCAAGATCTCACAGCCTCCTTTGAGAAATGCTGAAGGGAAGTTTGATTCCACATGGGATCACTGGCCCTACTTCAAGTTCACCGACCGGTACTCTCAGATTTTGTCTTAATCCCACTCACAGGTTCTCTGAGATGCAGTTGTTGTTATTTACAATTTGCTCCTTCAATACGTTGGACTTGACTTTGCCCTCTTGGTTGTCCTGAGCCCTCCCTGGTTCTAATATTGTATTGATAACTCTTCCCGATTCCAAGAGGTGGTCCACAGTCCCACCCCCCTTATGCCTTCCTCTTTTATCTACCGTCTTTCTCTTCTTTTTTCCTCTGTAACTTTTCTTCTCTTCCCCTTACTTACTTTTCTTTTCCTTCTTCTCCTTCAGTTGGCCAATAGCTTTTAAATCACTTTGAGGTGCCTTGAAGTGCCCGCAGGATACCCAAGCGATTTATTTTCTTCTCTGTACGTCACAGAATTTATATTTATGTTGGGTATGTTTCTATGACCAGTTGTACACCTAATCCTTACTGGTATGTATTCTGTATGGTATTGTTATCTGATTGACATGCATAGAGTTTCTGGATGTTCTCTATTTCATTCTCATTTTACCTTACGTGGATCATTATGCCTAATTTGTTTAATTTTGGATTCAGCCAATAAAAAGTTTTTTGTTTTTTTTAAAGGAATAGATCAGAGGAAATGGTCACTTATCTGATTGGAGGGGAATGTTCTGCTGGAAGGTATTCCCATGGATGGTCCAAGGTGAGGATAAGGAAGAATTCATTGGGAGAGCTTAATGTTTTTGTTTGTTTATTTGGTATTTGTCACAGCAGTGTTTGGTGGTTTGTAGTCCTTGACGGTGGTCATTGCAGCTGGTTTCATTGGTAAATAATTGGAGACCCATCCTAGGTGTTGTGTCCTCTAGGTGGTATGATCAACTAGCTGTGACCATGTAGTACTGGCTAGTACATGTCTGTGGTCAACAGATATTGTCCCCGAGGCAGTGCATTGTGTCTTGGTGCCTAAGTTAGGTGGCTGATGCTGCAGACATATGTTTTGGAGATTTTTTATTATGGTGCTTTCAATCACCTGGAAACCATATGTTCTTTCTTTGGTTGTATTATTGTTATGTTATTGTTTTCTTTGTTATTTATATTTTGGTATTTAATTAAAGAGAGGAGGCTCTGATCTTTTTTTAACTCCATGCAGGTCTAAAAGTATTTTGTAGATGGGGAAATATGGGAGGAGTTGGTGGTGTGAAATGTGGCTTTTAGTGGCTATCAAAAGGGGCAGGCTGCTTCTGAAATACCCTGGTTATGTCCTGAAAACACTTTCTTCTCTCACCTATTTTGTTCTGTGATGGCCATCCCCTTTCTCTTGGTATGTTTTTTTTTTCTGTGATCTGTTATAAATAGGTCTTGCTGAGAGAAATATCAGATGTGGCACAAGTACACAAGGAGCACAAATGTGAAAAAATAATTTGTAATGTGAATGTAATAGAAGTGATTTATAGCAGTTTCATGTATTGTGTCTTCTCCTGCAGCATGTCCTCTGTATCCAACAACCCCTATTGCATGTCTTCAGTCCCTGACCATTACTTGTATTATGTCTGCAGTCTCTGATCATCTCATGTAACATGCCTGCAATCTCTAGTACTTTTCTGTAGCATAAAATTCACCGAATATTATGTATGACCCATTGGTAATGTGAGGGGCTGCACCTGAGGCCAGTATTATCCAGAAAGTTAACCACTACTGTTCTAAACAGTTTTTTTTGTAAACAGTTTTTTTTTTCTGAATATTTAATTAGCTCTAACAATAGCAAATAGTGTCAAATATTATCTATTTGTATTGTTTTGGAAACATTGCATTCACATATCTGCAGCTGCATAGAAGGGTATCTTAGAAATGGTCTAGGGGGAACAAACTTCTAATGTGGCCCAGATTCCATGCCTTACTAGCTGCTCATATGATTAGACAGAACTCTAGTACTTGCTAAGAGGTTTGATTGACAAATATTGCTCTATTCAAAATACAGAGATATTCAATTTATAATTAATTTCAGAGACACAATGACATTCAAATTGTAAGATATTTTTTCTCATGAAGCCAATTAGACTGTTCATTCCTTTATTGAAAGCATTCACTCTAGTCTGGATGTGTGGAATATCACTTAGTGTTAACAAAAATGAGTACCTTGTGAATTAGATGAACCCAAGAAAATCCATCAAGCGATATATTTTTGCTAACCTTCTAGATTTTCTTTTCCATCAAGAAGTAATTTTTTTTCTTGCTTGCTTTGAAAGCTGTATTAACTTGGATCCTTGCATTTGACATATGTCTGTTCACTTGGATTATTATATAATCAGCATGTAATTGCTTCAGTAAGAAAATATGGTAAGATTGTAAAAGAAAAACAGAAAAAGACTGTATATTGTAAAGTATAAACCTCATATGGAATGTTATTCAGATGTTGTATACTGTAAGTTTCTGAAATTGTATTTGTATAATGTACTAGGGCTTAGTTACTAAACTATTACAAATTTGAAGGTTCAATCTAACATTAAAGCCCATATCCTAAATCAACCCCTCTCCTTAAAGGAGAACTATGAGATGAGTGATTTCCACTCACCTCATAGTTCTAGCCGACCTGTGACAATGAGACTGTCACAGGTCGGATCAGTAGATCGGGAGGTGAGCGAACACATACCAGGTTCGCTCACCTCTCGATCCTGTCATGGCTCTCTGCCGTGACAGGGGGAGGGCTGGATTTCCCTCTCCCCGCTCCGATCTGCCAGCGCTGACTGGCGGAACGGACAGGGGAGGGGGCGGATGCAGCTGGCTCTGCCTCTAGATAGGCAGAGCCAGCTGTCACTCACGCAGCTGGGCGGATCCCGTCATCTACGTCGGGATCCGCTCCGGCTGCGGCGTCTCAGTATACCGCAAGCTGTAGCATGCGGTATACTGATCTTAGGGTAATGGGAGGACGCTAGTTTGTGTCCTCCCGTTACCCTAAGGAGAACTATGGGGAAAAACACTGACCCCATAGTTCTCATTTAATCCCTTTCACCACCCTACGCTCCCACCCATTTCACAATTTAAAGAAAACAAACTTTTTTTTATTTAGCTGCGTCCTCTGGGGGGTTACCCAGAGATCAACTTTAAAAATAATTGATTGAAAGAAACGACATTGAGTAAGTTCCACCTTAGGGTTTGCAATTACCGAAAGGGGAGGGGCTTTTAAGAAATACTATAAACTCTCTAATTGTATAAAAATAAGAAGTTAATTTATTACATAATTGGAAATAAATAAAATTGAAACATAATTGGTCTATTCAACATGCAATATAGGTGTCACATCAAGTTGACAATTATTATTAAAGTAGGACATAGTAGATGACTCATTCAGGTAAAACCCGACATGTTTCGCCCTACTGGGCTTCTTCAGGGGTAATTATATATCATGGAATTATGTTTTAACCCCTTCGTGACTGACGACGTACAGTGTACGTCGCCAGCATCGGGGCTGTTTAAACAGACTCCCGGCGACTTTTGCCGCCGGGACTCTGTTTAAACTTGTAGAGCCGACTGTCGGCTTTACAACAGAAGCGAT
>NW_017307340.1:400934-411270 GCF_000935625.1 Nanorana parkeri
CGGAACGGACGGGGGAGGGGGGGGGTGCAGCTGGCTCTGCCTCTAGATAGGCAGAGCCAGCTGTCACTCACGCAGCTGGGCGGATCCCGTCATCTACGTCGGGATCCGCTCCGGCTGCGGCGTCTCAGTATACCGCAAGCTGTAGCATGCGGTATACTGATCTTAGGGTAATGGGAGGACGCTAGTTTGTGTCCTCCCGTTACCCTAAGGAGAACTATGGGGAAAAACACTGACCCCATAGTTCTCATTTAATCCCTTTCACCACCCTACGCTCCCACCCATTTCACAATTTAAAGAAAACAAACTTTTTTTTATTTAGCTGCGTCCTCTGGGGGGTTACCCAGAGATCAACTTTAAAAATAATTGATTGAAAGAAACGACATTGAGTAAGTTCCACCTTAGGGTTTGCAATTACCGAAAGGGGAGGGGCTTTTAAGAAATACTATAAACTCTCTAATTGTATAAAAATAAGAAGTTAATTTATTACATAATTGGAAATAAATAAAATTGAAACATAATTGGTCTATTCAACATGCAATATAGGTGTCACATCAAGTTGACAATTATTATTAAAGTAGGACATAGTACCTACCTACTTTAATAATAATTGTCAACTTGATGTGACACCTATATTGCATGTGGAACAGACCAATTATATTTCAATTTTATTTATTTCCAATTATGTAATAAATTAATTTCTTATTTTTATACAATTAGAGAGTTTATAGTATTTCTTAAAAGCCCCTCCCCTTTCGGTAATTGCACACCCTAAGGTGGAACTTACTCAATGTAGTTTCTTTCAATCAATTAATTTGGGGTGTGAAATCTTGCTCTCTTTGTTCTTTAATGCCCCAACACACGCCCACTAAAATTTACTTACAACTTTACAAATAAGATTAGCCATACTTAGGTAACAGCATCCATGTGTAGTTGTACCGACTATTGTTACAAAGTACCCACAACTAAGAGAAAACTAGTCAGTTAGTTACCGCTATTACTTTATTTGTTTCACACCACACTCCAATATATATGTTAAAATGCCATTTATTCTCGAAATTTAAAATTTTGGAAATGCTTACCTTCTCAGGACAGTGGGATCATTTGGATCAGTACATGAGCTGGCCATTGGATAAAGCTTTTTTTGACTAAAGTGTTGTGTGCAATGATTAAAGGACATTAGGACCAACTGCATCTTTATGAAATAAAAAAAAGTAAATTTGCAAAAAGGTGGTTTAACTTTTTTTTTTTTGTATTTCTCTGGAGGACCTTAAAGTGACATAAAACCCTCAGATTTCTTTTTCCTTATACACATCTACACAATGAACATTTTCCAAAGCCACATTTATTTATGTTTTAAAATAAAGTCTTACTATTTTAATCCCTCTAGAAAGTCTGCTGTGCTCGCTCCCGTTGGTCTCCTCTCTCATCACACTTCCTGTCACTTAGTAAGAGCCGTACACCTGATTCTGGCCACGTGCACATCTTTGTTTGCCTACAACTCCCATGAGGAAGACAGGAATCATCTCTCACTGCACACAGCCAGCTCCTCCCCCTCCTCACTATACACACTGTGACAGTGTCACTGTTTGTAATCTCTCTACAATGCTCTGAATTATCAAAACTACTTACAACAAATCTACAACAAACATCAAGTTTACAACAATCTACACAGAAAAACATTTCAAATGTAGGAGCCGTCTCCTCTGTGACTGTATGACCAGATTCAGCATGAGACGTGTAAGCCCCCCCATGTGATAGCAGTCAAAGTAAAGTAAAAAAAAAAAAAAAAAAGTTTTTTAAATTAAATTTAAATAAAATAAATCTAATAATAATAATAAATGTTGGGTATCGTTTTACTCGTTGTAACCTCATCTTTTATATTTCATTAAAAAAATGGGTATTTTGTTGTGTTTTGGGGCATTTAATTAAATTTTTCACTAAATATTGGGGTTTAATAAGGAGTTGCGCTAATATTGCGCAACATAAAAATTTGCAACTACCACCATTTTATTCTATAGGGTCTTGGCATTCAGAAAATATATAATGTGTGGGGGTTTTAAGTAATTTTCAGGCCTAAAATGTGGAATATAACATGGGTACAAAAAATGAAAAAAAGGCCTCAGTCATGAAGGTGCCCTTTCCAAAGGTTTAGGGGGCCCAATAAAATAATAATTCCCCTGGATGCACTGATATCTCAAAGTATTTAACAGAAGCCGTTTTTGGGCATCATAAATTGAAGGAACATCAGCCATACCCTCATACACTCAAGTATCAGTGAATTTCCCACCCTGCATAAATTAAAACTTGTCTAATTTCCATGTAAACCTCTTGTTTTCTTCTCCTCTGATACATCCCCACATGTTGACATGGTAATGGCAACAAATTAAGTTGTTATGTTTAATATAAAAGCAGATTGCAGTGTTAATGTTGAACTAAATTAACAATTTCAGTCAGGAACCAATAAAAAAGACTGCAAAGGAAAAAATCTGTAAAGCCTCTTTACATATGGAACCTTGGGCCCTGGAAGCTCAACGGTCAAAGAAAGGCAGGAGAACCTTTCTAGGTTTATATCAATAAACCTGTCATAGACCTCAGGACTACCATTAAATCTCCACCCCCTGTCCTCCAGGCCACTCACAAAATAGAGCCTGAGACAAATTGTTTTGAGATTGGCAAGAAGGAGAGGGTGTCAGTGTTACAAAAAGAGTGCTGGCTTACAGACAGAGCAGCACTGGATGTACAGCTGGAGCTGTACTAATAGGGCATGTAAACAAACTTATAAGATGCTGCAGAGAGCCTTCATGAATGGAGGATTCCAGGTGAAGCTGAGGCTTGTTTACTGATATAAACTCATAACACTACATTTCTACCCTTGGGGGCACTTGATAAGTATAAAGCAGAACAGTCCTATTTAAAGCCTTTGATTTACTAAAGGCAAATAGGCTCTTCACTTTGCATGGGAATTTGCACTGTGCAGGGGAAGTCTCCCTTAGCTTAGTGAATGTGGTGTAATTTAACTTTGTTAAGAATTCCCAATCATGTGCAAGGAAAATTAAAAAGAAAACAGCATTTTTTCTTGAACATGATTGGGTGATGGAAGTCAGCAGGGTTTCCCCTCATTCACTAAACTAAGGGCAAACCTCCCCTGCTAACTGCAAATTCCCTTGCAAAGTGAGTAGCCTATGTTTAACCTTTAGTATATCAACCCCTATGTGTACTGGTTCAAAGGTTCATGCAGCAGCTCCCATTGCAATTTACTTTGCACTTCCAAAGGCACATTAAAATATCCTTATGAAATTATATAGGCATTATAAATCACCTACCTCTTGGGAAGTCCAGTACTTCACAGTTATAGTTAAATGTAAGTTGCTCTAACTGAATCCTTTTATCAGTGTGCAGTCAATTAGAAGTTCATTGAGAATCAATGTCCAAGTCTCGCTTGAGATATAACTAGATCAGGGCCAAGCAATGCTTATTATCAGTGTAATGGGCTATTTGATTGATCAATTGTAAATATTAAAACAGCTTTGAGAAATAAGAATGCAGAGCCTGTCTATGGACAAAAAGTGTCAGAGAATAATAAACATGCTGTAACATTAAGGGGTCTATTCACTAAGCTGCCATAGGCAGCCAAGTGAATGACCGACCTGAAGCGAAGTGAACCGAACGCTGTTCGGCAATTCACCTCAGGCTGGTACGGCTTATTTCAGCCATATATCGGCTGAAATCAGCCAAACATCGGGTGGCTTCACGTGGCTTCAGGTCGGTCGAACATGCTCAGCATGTTCGGCCGACCCGAAGTGCAGGAGGAGTTCGACTCAGCCGATCCAACATCTGGATCGGCTAAGCCGAACCTCCGGCAGGCTACTCGCTGCTGTTCGGTCTATTCTTATAGATGCCGAAAAGCAGTGAGTGAATAGCCAAATGCCGCTGTTCTGCTCGCTCCCTCTGTGGGACCGAGCAGAACAAAAAAATAGTTTAAAAAGTACAAAAAAATAAATAGAAAACGATTGTGCGGAGCTAGCAGTGACAGCTAGCTCCGCCCAACTGTTTTCTATTGGCCGGCGGTTCTGCTGCCGTCAAAAAAAAGAAAAAAAAACATTTTCGCCATAGGAATGCATTGCTAGATTTCTATTGGCTATTTCAATTTGCAATGGCCAATAGCAAACTAGCTATTGCACCCACCCTCTGCTGCTGTCAATCATTAGTGGGGACCTGATGGAGAACTGCAGCAGTGGGCTGGTGCTATAGCTGGTTTGCTATTGGCTATTGCAAATTGAAATAGCCAATAGGAATCTAGCAATAAATTCCTATGGTGAAATTATTATTTTTTTTATTCTGAAGCCAGGCAATGGCTCCGTGTCAGAATAAAAAAGAAAAAGCAGTGTTTCTCTCCTGGACGGCCGGGAGACTCCAGGAGCACCCGGGAGAGTTAGGCTATCTGGAGATCAGTGTCCCTGGTTAGCTGGTAACCAGGGACGCTGATCTCTCTGCAAGTGGCCCGGAGCCAGCCGTGAGATCACGGCTGGCTCCGCCCAGCTGTCAGAAGCAGGCCGCTCTGCCAGCTTCGGTTTTCAGCTTTCACTGAGCCCCCCGGCCGACTTCGGGAGGTATACAGGCTATAGTGAATAGCCCGCACAGCAGACCTTCGGTTCTACTGAACCGAAGCGCTCCTGGGGCCAAAGCTAGCCGAAGGATCAGCCGACGCTACGGCTAGATCCTTCGGCTGCTTCGTGAATAGACCCCTAAGCTGTTCTTAGAATACGTAAACATAGTACCATGAGAGCAGTACCCAAATAACTACATATATGATATAACCACTAAATACAAATATAATACATTTGACCTCTAACTTCCTGGCTGGTCCTTGTCTTTAGTTTGTGGACACAGTCCACCGATAGTCATAATCTTAGCAGGCCACAAAGTCCAACACAGGCATTGATGGAGTAGTGCCAGGTAGTGATAAGGGATCTTTGATGCTTTTACACACATGTACACCTGTGCATGTGAACCTGATAGTTGTAACATAGGGGTCTATTCACTAAGCTGCCTTAGGCAGCCGAGAGAATGACCGACCTAAAGCGAAGTGAGCCGAACGCTGTTCGGCTATTCACTTCCGGCTGGTACGGCTGATTTCAGCCGAACATCGGCTGAAATCAGCCGTACATCGGGTGGCTTCACGTGGCTTCGGGTCGGCCGAACATGCAGAGCAGAAGGAGTTCGACTCAACCGATCCAACATCTGGATCGGCTGAGCCGAACCTCCGTCAGGCTACTCACTACTGTGCGGCCTATTCTTCACAAAGCCACGTGAAGTCACATCGGGTGGCTTCGGGTCGGCCGAACATGCTGAGCATGTTCAGCCGACCCGAAGTGCAGGAGGAGTTCAACTCAGCCGATCCGCCCTCTGCTGCAGTTCTTGAAATAGCCAATAGGAATCTAGCAATGCATTCCTGTCAGAAGCAGGCTATCAGAAGCAGGCAGCGCGGTTCAGCCGAGCCGAGGCATATGCGTTCGGCCCGACTGAGCCGCTCGGCCACGTTCGGCACCCCTTCGGTTCTACTGAAACCGAAGGGGTACTGGGGCCGAAGCTAGCCGAAGGAACGGCCGAAGCTATGGCTAGATCCTACGGCAGCTTCGTGAATAGACCCCTTAGTTAATGAAATTACCCTCCGCTGCTTTTTTTTTTCCTTGCAGGTGATTGGGTATTCTTTCTAGTATAGTGAGAATTTATTTTGCAAAGTGAACATGCTCTACTCCTTTAGTATATTAACCTCACTGTGTCTATAGAAGATCTTTTAAAGACCAATTAATTCCTTTATTTTGTCATAATATTTTAAAAAAAACAGGTTTCCTGTTAACAGTTTGAATACTTGTAATTAATTTGTGTAAGGTCATTCACATATACCAGGGGTGCCCAAAAAAATATATACACATTTTAAGAGATGTTATCTATGTATTACTTTTCAAAGCTGACTTGAATTATGATGACTTTAATCAATGAATGCTAGCGTCACCATGCAACAGGGAAGACAGTCAATGAAAATGGCGGAAGCACATTTGTTGTTCGAGGAGCAAGACCATTTTGAAGTGATATTTGAAATTCGAGAACGTTATGGAAGTACAACAACAATGGAGGCATGAGTATGCAAAAAAACCTCCAAAACGCCTTACAATTGCACGCATTTGTGATAAAGGAAGGAATTGAAACGGCATGCTCAGCGATACAAGTGGACACTTCGGTCAACGTTACTCAGGCAGTAGTTCACCATAATCTTGTCTGGACACTGATGGTAACCACTTTGAGCACCACTTGTAATTGTAGAAGTCAAACGTGACTTTTATTAATCTTTTGTTATCGGTATACATTAAGTATTACAATTTTCATACAGTTTGTCCTTTCTTAAAATGTGTATAATTTTTTGTCACCTTCTGCATATACTGTGTGTGTGTGTTGGTGGGGGTGTCTTCTCTGTGTGTGTACACATCGTTATGAATGTCCATAACCTCGTATATTTAATGAACTGAGAACTAATTTAAATGTTTATTGAAATTATCCATACACTCAGCTGATAAGCTGATACCACCAACTGTGGAATAAAGTAGACATGTGCACCAGCAAAAAAATTGTTTAGTTTCGTTTCATTTTGATTCAGATTTTGCTTTATTTAGGGGTCTATTCACGAAGCTGCCGAGGGCAGCCAAGTGAATGACCGATCTGAAGTGAGGTGAGCCGAACACTGTTCGGCTATTCACTTCAGGCTGGTACGGCTAATTTCAGCCGTACATCGGCTGAAATCAGCCGTACATCGGCTTGCTTCGTGTGGCTTCAGAAGTGCAGAAGGAGTTTGACTCAGCCGAACATCTGGATCAGCTGAGCCGAACCCCCGCCAGGCTACTCACTGCTTTTCAGGCTATTCTTAAAGATCCCGAACAGCAGTGAGTGAATAGCCGAATGCCGCTTGGCTGTTCTGCTCGGTCCCTCAGAGGTACTGAGCAGAACAGAAAAAGAGTGAAAAAAGTAAAAAAAAGTAAATAGCAAACGGTTGTGCGGAGCTACCAGTGACAGCTAGCTCCGCCCAATAGTTTCCTATTGTCCGGCAGCTCTGCTGCTGTAAAATAAAAGGAGAGAAACAGGGCTGTCTTTTTTTCTTTTTTTTTAAATTCTTTATTTCAAAGTTTTCAAAAGTTTTCCGTCTTTTCCAAACAAAAGAGAGGGGGGAGGAGGTCTCCTCTGAAAAACCCCCCTAGACTCTAACGGCAAGGGGCCCAAAAATGGGGGGCAAAGAGACAATGTAGTGGACTCCTGTGGGCAGTAAGCACATATCCACACATTAATGTAAAGGATTTGTGAGGTGGGTATCCCCCCATTCCGCCCCCCCACTAGGCGGGGGAGGAGGGATGGGGGGCCCCGTTACCGGAGGGACCAGGCAGGGCATCATCCGGAGGACTCTACTGTGGTGTGGAATCTCGGGGTAGTCTATTGCGTTCAGTTCAACGGCTGCATCCCGCGTACCCTAAACAGAGCAAAGCAGAAGAACGTACTGGAGGTGCAACAGGGTATAGTTCGTCAGTAGGGGGTAGATGCCTAAGTAGTTATCCGGTACAGGAACGTTACTGTGGCAGGAAGGGTCAGACCTCACGCACAGTCTGGGGTCCCGTGGGGGGTCCAGGTCTGCGAGTCACGTTCCGAGGACCGTCAGGTGTTCCGCGAGAGATGTGAGGACGGTTAGGGGCAGCAATCCTGGAGGGACCATCTCGATTACGTGACCGGGGGCCCGTCGGCTCCAAAGATGGGCGAAGCCAGTCCAGTATTGCGATCCGCTCAGTGTCCAGAAAGGCAAACAAGGCAGGTAGATCCGCAGTGGTCTTTAGTGTGAACGTCAGATCCTGTTTCTTAACCAGCAGGTGAAACGGGAAGCCCCACCTATAGGTGGCTCCTGAGCGTCTCACCGCGTCTAGTAGCGGCACGGAGGAGGAGTCCGCATCGGTGAGGGCCATCTCCAAATCTAGGCCGTTCATCAGAGGGATGTCCCGGAGACACGAACAGCCTCTTAAAAGCGGTTTTGGGGGTAAACTGGGACCCCTTCCCTTTCGGCTTCTTCCCCATGGTGTCAGACACTGGATGATGGTGGCTGATATAGCCGCTTGGCGAAAGTCGGGTCGGGAGCTCAGTGGGATCACAGCTCACACTGTCTTTTTTTCTTTATTCTGATTCTTTATGATACGACAATGGCTCGGCCAGCTCCGGCTTTCAGCACAGCTCAGCCGAGCCGATGCATATGCGTTCGGCTGAGACGCTCGCCCATGATCGGGAGCTGTACGGGCTATTGTGAATAGCCCGTACAGCACCCCTTCGGTTCTACTGAACCAAAGGGGTCCTGGGGCCGAAGCTAGCCAAAGGATCGGCCGAAGCTACGGCCAGATCCTTCGGCAGCTTCGTGAATAGACCCCTTAGTTTTTCGGAATTCGGGTCCGAAAGTCAATTCGTTTTGGAATTCGGATGAAATTCGTTAGGTAATCCGTATGAAATTTCATTTCGTTTCGTGTTCGTTCGTTGCAGCTAAGTGACATTTAAACAAGTTTTTTTGTTCTCAAATGTCACTTTGCTGCAACGAAATGTCGTCCAAAAAATAAAAGTTCGTAAAAAAAAACGAATTGGAAATTCGGAATCGGAATTTCGAATTTGTTTGCATTAGTTATATATATGTAATTCGGATACATTCAAATCTCCAAATTAGCTAAATTTCGTCCAAATTTCGATTCGGAACGAAACAAATTGCACATGTCTAGAATAAAGTTCCACCGCTAAAAAAAATAAACCGCTTCTCATCCAGCTTCATGCTGTAGCCACGTGTCTTCTTCCTCAGCTTAAACAGTTTATTCCTAATACTTCAGTCCCCATTGATAGAATTGTATATTGTGATCATATTCCATCTTAAATGCCTCTTCTCCAAGGAGAACTAGTTCTGTAGTCGTTCTTCATAACTTAAGTCCTCCATCCCCCTTATTATCTTTGTGGCCCTTCTCTGAGCTCTCTCTAGTTCAAGGACATTCTTCCTGGAGATTGTTGACCAAAACTAAACGCATATTTAGAAAATATATTTTTAATAGTTTATAATATCCTGCTGGCTTTGCTAGCTGCAGTTTGGTTTTGCCTGCTATTGCTGCATGTGGGGTCTACCAGGACCTCCAGATCTTTCTCCATCCCCGATATCCCCCAGAGGAGCACTTCCTAACAAGTATATTTCATTAATATTTGTTGCTTCCAACTGCACGACATTATGTGTTTTAATATTGAACCTCATCTGTAATGTATTTACCTACCCCATAATTTTTATCAAGGTCTTCTCATATTAATTCTATATCCAGTTATGAAATGAATTCCCTACATAGCTTAGTATCATCCACAAACACTGAGTGCTATTTATTCCAACCTCTATATTGTTAAGATAAACAGACTTTGTCCCAGCACCGAACCCTGGGGTACTTCACTCACAACCCTAAACTATGCAGAAAATTGGTAATTTATAACTATCCAGTTTCTGGATTTGTTCCTGCAACCACTTTTCTACCCATATACATGCAATTTCTTCAATGCCAATAGACCTTAATTTAAAAATTAAGCATTTGTTGGGTACTGTATCGAATGCTTTAGCAAAATCCATCTAAACTACTTCCACTGGCCTTCCCCTATCTAAATTACTGCTCCATTCCTCATAGAATGTTAATAGGTTGGTCTGACAAGACAAGAATGGTTCTTCATAAATCCATGCTGGTTATTACTTATGATACCATTTTCCAAGACAAATTCTTGAATACAGTCCCTTACCACTCCTTCCAATGCCTTACATACTATTGATCAATCAATATATGTCTTTCATAATAATAACTTGAGCCCTGCCATTTCTATCTTTGAGAGGAATTGCATCACCTCCATAGTCCTTATGTGAGGGGGCTACAGCATATACTCACCAACAATACACCATTTTTTTCATTTATTTGTATCTCCAGCCTTATGGACCTTACATTGTCACAAGTATTGTTAGTGACAATGTCGCCCTGAGGAAGGGACCCTGTGTGGCCCCAAAACGTTGTCTTATTTCAGTGATGTGACATATTATCAATAAACGAGAGTACTTTTGCATATTCAAGTACTGAGTGTTAGTGACTTCTCCTTTCCTTCTTCTGTGGATCTACACTGAACTATCCGTGGTTGTCACTACAAGCACCACAACATTAATTTTGGTTGCAACACTGTATGGAGTGTAGCTGGCATCTACATATCTCCAACAATAACTTTCAGATCATTCTTCACATACACGCATACCGCCCCC
>NW_017307340.1:411423-442189 GCF_000935625.1 Nanorana parkeri
CCCCCCTCTTCTTTCTACCACATCAGTCAAAATCCTCCTTATATAGTAGAAGGTAAAAGCGCCTCCATTTTGTTAAACAGATTTCTAGCATTTGTGAACATACCTTTCAAGTTTCATAGGCATTTGTTTTTTTATTATTGCTTACTCTTGGATTACAGTAAGCATCAGCCAGACGTCCTGCATTTGACATCAATAATGAAGTTTCCAGGTTTGCACCCCTTCCTCCACTATTATACCCACTTTTATCCTCTGAGTCCTCTTCGCTCCTTGATCACTATTTAGTATATTTTTTTCAGATCCCTCCCCTACAGATTCTACTTTAAAAGCTCCTCCAATCTTCTTACAATTTTCCCCCCAACAGAGTTGCATCCTCTCCATTTAGGTGCAGTTCATCCTTACTGTTGAGCCAGTTAACAACTGAAAAGTCAGCCGAGTTCTCCATGAACCCAAACCCCTCTTTCTTACACCAGTTTCTCAGCCACTTGTTCAGAACTCTTAGCTCCCACTGCCTCTCTGGTGTGGTCTTGTGGTACAAGCAGTATTTCTGAATATACTACATTGGAGGTCATTTTCTTTAGCATAGCACTCAAGTCCCTGAAACAATTTTTAAGGAGGTTCCATCTCGCCCTGAGTTTTTCATTTGTATCAATGTGTACCATGACAACTGAGACCTCCCCAACCCCATCCTGTACCTCTATATCTTCACCCTCCTCTATACTGGTCCCATTCAGCACCTGATGTTTAAGGTCCAAACACCTCTTTGTTAGAAATCTTGCTTTTTAAATTTCTGTTGCACATGATCATTTATTTTGCAAGTAGTCTTTTTAATAATGAGATTAAGGTTCTTAGAGATTCTATCACTGTTAAAATAATTTAAGTAAAATCATTTATATTTTTATAAAAAAGAGTACTTTGACATCCTTTTTCAATTTTCTTTGTATTGAGTGTTCTTAAGCACCAGTGTATTTCTTGATTTAACATAGAAATTGGCAACCTGGCTTCACCGAGAGATGCTGCATAAAGATGGCATCAAGTGGGTAAAAATAAATGAACAAATTAATCCAGTCTGCAAAACTGCAAACTGGAGACTTTTAGAAATTTTAATCTATTTGTAATGCATCACATCGATAAATGCCCTCATATAGCGCATTATTCTTCAAGTTACATATGTAAAATGCTGCATCAACATGATTTGTAATCATCTGTAAAATGGCTTATTAGATTAGTGGAAAGGTTTATATAAAATCAATTCTGTTTGTGCTGTGTAGGAGAATTAAAGGCAATATTTGTGCAACGTGCTGCCAGTCACAGGTGAAAACGGAGAAGGAAATTGCACATTGTGGTAAAGACTTACAGAATTACACTCACAAAGTCAGCAAAAAAGGGGATGATACATTTAGCCAAACAAAATACTCCTAGGAAGGTGAGCAGACCAGAAACAAACAGAATCAATACAAAGGCAGCTATAATCTAATCTGCTGCAAACCCAATAGTTTTCTGATTTTATTAGTATCTTCCAGGCATACACATTCTGTGTTGTGCACTGCTATTGTGTGCTATGCATTACTTGTCATTAGACAATACTGTATACTGTTAATTTATTGGGAAATCTTTTGTGCTCTGTAAAATCAAACATTTCCACTTTATTGTCTGTAGTGGTGTGACATATATTTACGAATATTTAAATTATTTGTATGGCGATAAATTAAAATTAATTTTTAAATATTTTCAGTGAATGTTCAAAAGTGTAAAATTTGAAAGCAGATAGTGAACTTACACAGTTTTTTTTTTTGTCAAACATTTCATTAGAAAATTTAGGAGACATTTAACAGAGGGTGAAATGCATTATCATTGGGCTGCTGGAACAGACTAAATGTATGAAAAAGAAAATGAGCACAAAATTGGGGTTGTTGTCAGTATCAACCAATCAGGTTTTATCTTTTATAGGATAATGGTTGATTACGGTTGATTACCATGGGCAACAACAGATTTGTTTTTCTCCAGTTTTACAATGTACTATTTCTATTTTGAAAACTGCCACAATTCATTTGTTAATTAGGTGTAACAATAAATACCACAGGTGTAGCTATTGGATCTGGATAACACTTATTTATACATTTTGTTAACTAGGTGAGGAATATGTTTCTACTTCTAAGCTGGATTGACTTATCCTTGCAGTGTGAGGCAGCAGACACTTTACTATTCGATTGGCTTGTACATTTTTTTTTATATATGTGAGTAGTTTTAATAAATCTTCTTAAAAACCTTACATCAAGTGGTACGCAATGTGTTCTCTATTTGTTTCCTTTTATGAGCAACATGAAAAGGAAGAGGATTGTTTTCTTTTAAAGAATTTAAGGTGGCTGTGAATGTCACAAGGTGCATATGGACCTTTTGAAAAAGAGGAGCAGCTTGTTTGTTGGAGCCTCACGGGTGAAGTGGTGGATTGAAGAGTTTTTACACAGTAAAGAACAGTATTGGTGGAACGTTTGTTGCTATCTGCACAAAGACTTTCACATATTATCAAAAGATACACACAAATGTGGTGTTATATAAGTGCTAGTTTACACCCTCCTCAGTGCGTTTCCGGTATGACTCGGTGCCGGAACGCACTGGACTGCATCCCGGCAACTCACTGCGTTCTAGGCTGGGAGGGCGTGTGGCAGTGCATTGAAGTCAATGGCACCACAGTGCATTGAAGTCAATCTGCAGTGCGTTTGCCCGCACCAGAAAGCGTCAGCAAAATAGTGCATGCAGCATTTTTTCTGACTGCACCGGAATGCAGGCACTGATGTTCCACGTGTTCTGGTGCAGGTGATTGCACTGCGGTCAGGGGGCGTGGCTGCGGTGCCATTGACTTCAATGCACCTGCCATGCCCCCTCCCGACCCAGAACACAGTGAGCCGGCCGGGATGCGATCCAGTGAATTCCGGCACCAAATCAGGGTGGAGCGCATTGAGGCTGTTGTAAACTAGCCCTAAATATTTAGATATACTGCATTATACATGAGAATGTACACTTATTTTTAAGACATATGTTGATTGATTGTTTAGTTATTTAACGTAGCTAAATATGTTGTTTTTTTAGTTCATTGCAGTCAGTCACTTTGGCAGGAAGTGGAAGCATCCTAAATTAAACATTTGAGAGAGTGGGGAAATTCTTTGTGTCCAGATGAGAAGAGCGCTTTTTATACTAGAGTTCCATCTTAACAACAAACATGTTGATTATCAGCTGTCTGACTTGATGCCATGACAGAAAATATATTGTAGTTGTATTTTTAAATAAATGTTACTGGCTATCAAAGCTCTCAGAGACGGATATTTATTACCAAGCATTGGGGTTGATTTACTAAAGGCAAATAGGCAGAATGTTCTCTTGCCTTAGTGAATGAGGTGAAACTCTGCTGACTTCTACCATCCAATCATTTGCAAGCAAAAATGCTGTTTTTTTTTTTTGTCCTTGCACATGATTGGGTATTCTTTGCGATTTTAATTTCCACCACATTCACTAAACTAAAGGGAAATTCCCTTGCAAAGTGTGCAGCCTATTTACCTTTAGTAAATCAACCTCATTATGTCATAAAAGTTAATTTTATTAGGTTAGGGATGGTTACAAGTAGATTAATAGGGTTAAAAATAGTCATCTTTTTAAGTTTTATATTTCGTTACCATGAGTCCTGAAGTATTTGGATTGTTTTATGTGTGAAAAGTAAGGGGCTCTCCTGCAAATGTATAAAGGTCAGTGGCTAAAGGGTATTGTTTTCTTGTGCCCTGTAAAATGCTTATAGGAAATTGTTTTGATGCTGGTAATTTAAAATATACTGAGGGGGATGGATACAAGAATTGAAGGGCTTTAGTAAATTTCCATTGAATACCAAATCTTTGAAAAGTTATAAAATGGTAATGTCAAAAAAAAGTTATTAAAAGTGTTTTTAATATTCAATGCTAACAATAAAGGGGTCTACTTCCCTCTTGTTATCCGAGGATTGGCAAAAAATAATAAATTCTACTTCTTTATAGTGTTTAAGAATGTGTTAAACAATGTAGCTAAAATGGGTATAACATGTTTTAAAATAATATATTTTTTTATTTTTCTTCAAAATATTTTATTTAGGTTTAAACAAGGTCACCATGTGACCGTAAGAATACAGTACATTACACGTATGTGTTCTCTTTTTTTTTTTTTTTTTTTTCTCATGGTTCGTTTACCAATCATCCAGAAGTATAACATGCAGTATAACATGACATTATGCACAGTATCTTGGTCTTATATATGGAGATATACCTTTGAAGATTTAAGAGGGGTGACCCTATGTCGAGATTCCTAGCACATTATTCGGTTGTAAGGGAAACACTATATGCTGATCTAATTGTCCGCTAGGTACTAGGGGGTTGTAGAAGGATTATGCCAAATATTTATAGTTAAATCTCCTTTCACTTCCCCCTATCGATCACAGTCTACTCTTATTATCTTCCCAGCAGTAGACATCATATCACATTTTTTCTGCGTTCGAAGTCAGATCAAAAATAGTTATTCAAAAGGAACAAAGAACTTTCTCTTTAACAGATTATAAACATAACCCAAATACTATCTAAATTACAGTCCGAACTCACCAACCTTTGCAGCGCACTCTCGTTGAATCCCTCCATTAGTCTCGCAGCCTCTTCCCCGTGTCCTCTCCACCGCATCCCCAACCAACTACCTTGATGGGCTCAGCGCCCAAACAGAAACACACGGTAACCTGCGATATAGATTGATCCACGGGATAACTCCCTCTGTTTCAGCCCATCTCCCTTGACGACACCGCTAGTCAGTCCGCAAGGGCAAATCTCCCTAGCGATCCTTGTAATTCCCCCTCCAGATACCAAGTAGAGTACCTAAAGGGGCGAACCACTTCCTTCAATTCTGCATGCCCCTTCCCTGGAGCCTCAGACTACCTCCTCGGGGGCCACTCTCTGAGTCCCTGCACTGTGGGAGGAGCCATTCTCTCTTCACTGCCTCCTGGTCCCGATCTGCAGGTGATACAGGAGAAATGGACTCCATTGATTGAAAAATTTGTCTGTGTACTGGTCCATGTCCATGACGGATTCCAGGCGCTCTTACCACATCAAAGTGGTGACCGAATCCACAAATAGTTTCAAGGGAGGTGGGCTAGAGTTCAACCAAAATTTCATCAGTAATCTTCTAGCTAATAAGAGACACTTAAACAGCCACGTCCTGTTGCTCGTCTTGAGGTCGGGAGGTGAGTCCCAGTAACTAAATAAGCACAACCAAGGTTCCTGTGGTATTGATAGCCCCATAATGTTAGTCAGTAGGGCGACAATCTCCGTCCAGTAAGCCGATATACCTGTACAATGCCATAGGCAGTGGATCAGATCAGCACCCGAGAGACTACACTTTGGGCATGCTTGCAAATAGGGGGTCGGAGCCTTGATTTTAAGAAAAAAGTCATAGTATGCTTTATGCAAAATGCACAATTGTGTCTCTCTCCAGAGCTCGTTCGTCGTGCAAACTTCTGACATTCTGATACCCTTGGAGCATTCTGTCATAAAAGTCATCTGCCGGGAATGTTTTGTGCCATTTCCTTACCGAGGATTTTGACGGTTGTAGTAGGAAAGCGGTGTTGAGACGGGGGTAGATCATAGAGATAGAGTAGTTTTGGGAGAGAATGAGGGGGTCTAAAATATTGGTCTTCAATATATAGGAGGGGTTTCGTGTTTCACTCTTCCAGTAGTGTGTCAGTTGGGAGAAATGGATAAAATATGTTTTGGAGATATTATAACGGGCACAGAAGGAGGAGAAGGAGTATGGCTTCTGTGACTCTGTGTCAAAAAGGCTAGTCAGAGTCGTGATGCCCCTGTTTGTCCAGTCCAGGAAGATAGCGTGTGCTTGTCCCGATAGGAACTGGGGATTACCTCTGATAGGCAAGTATTGAGATATGTAGGGATGCGAATCTAACTTTAGTCTGGATTCCCTCCAGGCCACCACTGTGTCTCTGATAATCAGGTTGTTTTTTAAGTGAGAAGGGAGTTTGGAGAGTCTAGTGTGAAGAACCGCTGCTAGTGACCACGGTACCACCAGTTCCTGTTCCAGTGCCAGATTGGAGTAGCGTGAAAGACCGCTGATCCAGTCAAAAGAGTGTCTGAGCAGGCACGCTAGATTATATGCCCGAATGTTAGGAATACCCATGCCTCCTTCTGGTTTAGGAGACATCAATTGTCGCAAAGCAATACGGGGGCGTTTCGATCGCCATAAAAATTTAGTGTAAGCTGATTCAAGGAGTTTAACATCTTTATGTTTTAAAAGTATTGGGATCGTTTGGAGTGGATAAAGTAGCTTAGGGAAGCTCATCATTTTTATTAAGTGACTCCTGACCTCACTTGCGTTATGGTATTCAGCTGTTACCCCCTTAGTCTTACCATGAACATAGGCCATTATTTTCCCTCGTAAGAAAGCTTTTCATGCTTCCCAAAACATTATTGGTGAGGGAACAGAATTTGTATTGGTGGCGACGTAGTCCCACCAATCCGTCTTAACCATTTCCCTGAAGGAAGAGTCTTTGAGGAGACGTGAGGGGAATCTCCACAATTTGCATCACAGATGACATTTATGTAATATATAAAAGATCTGACAACGTAAGGATTTGTTGGCTAAGCCTACGTAAAAAATACCTGTAGAAGGATACGTCGGGTGTGAGGAATGAGTAGAGAGGCCACGGGGAGAGGAGGATTCTTCAAGAGGTCTGCTTGAGAGTAGGTTGCAACTAAAATAAGTGTAGATGAGCCCAGAAAAGGCTAACTCGGTAGATAACCTGGTACAGAACATTAGTGACTTCCTTTTTTCCCACCAGCACTAGCACAATTTACCTGCCTCACTAAACTGGGGGCCACCTAATCTCTGATCAATGATTTCGCTGCACCCCCTTCATTCTGTCTATAAACAATATACTCAATGAGCTACGTGGAGGGGCGCCATTTATCGTTCTCATTGCAAAACCATGAGGTGGTTAGGGGGCTTTTGAAAGGCGATATCACAGTACTCAATAGAAGCTCAAAAATTAGAACGGAGAAAAAGAACATAACAACACCATCAGTAGGGCGGATAAAGTGCCTCATCTGTTGAGGGCCCCCTAGGGATATAGGGGCTGCAAAGAAACGGTGCCCTCTCTGGTAGAGGCACTGGCAAGGTGTCTGCAAAGCGTTCCATAGGACCCTCAGGTAGGAAGAGTGCCTCGGCCTGACTCCCGCTCGGGTTTGTTGGGGGATGGTGGTGAGATCCTCATTCTTTTCCCGCTGGTTTGAGAGCGTGGCTCCATGCTAGAGAAATTGTGGGAACTTGTGGGCCTCGTTAGGCGTATCGAAGATATGCTTTTCCCCCTCTGGGGATTGGAGATGGAGCGTAGCAGGATAGGCCAGGGAGAACCTGATGCCTCTTTGGTAGAGAGTCTTGCACACCTCCGCAAAGGCCTTACGTTTCTTCCCAACCTCCGCCGAGTAATCTGCAAACAGTAAGATATCCATCCACCCGGAGGTCTGAGGTGACACGTGAGGCTCGGAGAATGGCCGCCTTTACAGTGTAGTTGAGATATTTGGCAAGGACCGGGCGCGGACGCAGTGCGTCTGGTTTCTGTGTACCGAGGCGATGTGCTCTTTCCACTGCGCACGCAGTGGAGATGCCCAGAATGGAGGGAATAGTACGGGTACACAGTTCCATCAATGCGGCAGGGGGATAACTTTCCGGAATGCCGACTATGCGCAGGTTGTTACGCCTGGACCGGTTCTCGAGGTCATCGACTTTCTCCAGTAGGTACCTTTGGGTTTTTACCGTCTCCTGTATGTTCGTGTGGGCTCTAGCCAGCTCATCTTCCAACAGCGTGATGCGGGACTCAGCTTCCGTGAGGCGCTGTGATTGGGCGATGATATCATGGCACAGTGCCTGAATTCCCTTGAAAACGGCACTATCCACTGCCTCTTGTATGGTAGGCCTGAGGAGTCTAGCCACTGCCGCTGCGATGGAGGAAGGGTTCGCAGCGTTGTCCTCCTCCGATCCAAATCCAGCCATGGACGAGGGCCTGGGAAGGCCCGATGGCGCCTTTCTCACACCTCCGGTGATCCAAGCGAGAGCGATCGCCGGTTCGGGCTACAAATGTATCCATCCGGTGCCCTGATCAGTGCTGTTCGATAGAGAAGCCTGATCGGTGGTGTCGAGGAGCAGCAAATAGATTTTATAGGCTTGTGGTGGTCCCGAGTAGCCGGAGCACGTTACATGTGCAGCCGATGAGGTGGGCGCCGGAACCGGAAGTTTAAAATAATATTAAGAAGGATATAAGCCTATAGGTTTTTTGGTTGTGGGGGGTCCCTGTGTAGCTTTGGGGTGATAACTACAGATGCATGTATTAATTGTTGGGATACATGTTTCCTAAAAAATATTGGCATATAGAGATTTGAGATGGGAAATTGAAACTGTTTATAGTACAGGATAGCAATAGTCATCCAGGCCCAGCACTTTCGCCAATTCTGTTTTTACGTATAGCTTTAGTAATTTGCATTGGTGGTTGAGATACAGCCAAGGTGGTTACTAGTTAGCAATGTCAAAATGACCCTTTTTAATTCTAAGATCATTTTGCAGATTACAATGCTTCATCCTACTCTGTTTCCCTGAAAATAAGACTTAACCCGAAAATAAGACCTAGTACTATTTTTGGGAATTGCTAAAATATAAGACCTACCCTGAAAATAAGACCTAGTTATGACCATTCCCAGGGCCGGTGGTGGCATAGCATTGTACCCGCCCTCTGCTGCAGTTGCCCATCAGGTCCATCAGCAGAGGGCGGGAACAATGCTAGTTTACTATTGGCTATTGCAAATTGAAATAGCCAATAGTAATGTCCCAATGCTTTTCAATGGGAAAATTTATTTATTTTTATTTTTTAATATTCTGACATCGATTGCGTCAGAATAAAGAAAAAAAAAAGACACATCAGTGTTTCTCTCCTTGGCGGCCGGGAGCGGGAGGCTCCCAGAGCGCCCGGGAGAGTTGTTTTTTTTTCGTTTTTTTTTTACAGCAGCAGAGCCGCCGGACAATAGGAAACTATTGGGCGGAGCTAGCTGTCACTGCTAGCTCCGCACAATCGTTTTATATTTACTTTTTTAACTTTTTTCACTGTTTTTCTGTTCTGCTCGGTACCTCTGAGGGACCGAGCAGAACAGCCGAGCCGAATGCCGCTCGGCGGCATTCGGCTATTCACTTAGTGCTGTTCGGGATCTTTAAGAATAGCCCGAACAGCAGTGAGTAGCCTGCCGGAGGTTCGGCTCAGCCGATCCAGATGCTGGATCGACTGAGTCGAACTCCTTCTGCACTTCGGGTCGGCCAAACAAGCTGAGCATGTTCGGCCGACCTGAAGCCACACGAAGCAAGCCGATGTACGGAAGATTTCAGCTGATGTACGGCTGAAATTAGCCATACCAGCCTGAAGTGAATAGCCGAACAGTGTTCGGCTCACTTCCCTTCAGATTGGTCATTCACTCGGCTGCCCTCGGCAGCTTCGTGAATAGACCCCAGTGTCTTATTTTCTGGGAAACACGGTAGTAATTATAAAGGTCTTATGGAAGATCCACATCTGTCAATCTGCAGGGTCATGGGAAAAGCTCCAGTGTAGTGCATTTGGGTGTCTAAAACATTTATCCTACTATTTAGAAGAGATCATGTGACCTAGTGCCTAGAACGTTTTGGTTACATGGCTAGCAGGTATCCTAAAACTTGTCTTCAAAAAATGTATTTAATTCTTTTACTGTTTATTTATCTACCCTAGAAAGATGTTTAAATGTTATGTTAATGCTTGAATATAGGTCCATCCTAATGTAAAATAGAAATGGCAACACATATAAAGTTGTAGACCTCTGAAATAGTGGCCAACATGAAGTAAATATTTGCTTTTTGTAAAAAAAAATTAAGAAAAATTGAACAGTAAGTAACCTCAGCCCTTCAGATTAATGTCAGGTTAAAGTTAAGCGTTGGAGAGCTGTTATTTTTCTACTGGCTGAAAATTTGATAAGCAATCCACAAATAAAGACTGATGTTGGGTCAGAAGTTACGGTGACATTGTGCTACAAATAACTCAAATCTCTTTGATGCGCAAGGTGACTCACTGTGTTTGTGCCTTTGAGAATAACACCAATGGACAAAAATAAACTGGAAAGTCAAAATGCTTTATGGAAGTTCTTTTCTGGGAAAGGAGGAAGCTAGTTTCTATTATATGTATTAGAGAGGACTTGGAGGTATCCTTCTTGGCAAATGCATCCATTAGACATGTGCGATTCATTTCGGAAAGATTCGTTATTTGGACAAATTTTCGGAAATTCGGATGTATCCGAATCTCCAAATGACCAATACGAATTTCCAATAGCGAAAATTTCGGACAAAATTCGTTAGCGGTGGTCTGTACAAATATTTGTTTCTGGACGAATATTCATTGCAGCAAAGTGACATGAGACAAAAGAAAAAAAGATGACTTTTTTTTTTTACAGTCTGCAGAAAAGGGGAAAAAAAGCGGGAGGTTTCCCCCCCCCCCCCAATCGATACCAGACACTTTAGGTCTGGTAGGATTTTTAGAAGGAAGCCCCAAGTTAAAAAAAAGTGTGCGGGGTTCCCCCCAAAAGTCATACCATGCACTTTAGGTCTGGTAGGAATTTTAAGGGGGAACCCCCCCCAAAAAAATGGGGGGGGGGACATGGGGCCCCCCCTAAAATTCCTACCAGACCCTTGATCCGAGCACAGGCCCAGCAGGGCAGAAAAGGTGGCAGGGGGCAATCCAGCGCCCCTCCCTGCGCCTTACCAGGCCACGTGCCCTCGGCATTGGGAAGGTGTCCCCACGCCAATGGGGACAAGGGCCTCTTCCCCACATCCCTGAGCTTTTGGTTGTGGGTGTTTGCAGGCAGGGGGGTTATTTGCATTGGGGGAACCCCTTTCATTAAGGGGGCAGCTGAACCCTGTGAATGAGTAAGGGGTACCTGAACCCCTACTTATTCACTAAAGGGTTAAAAGTAAATAAAGCATCCATGCTATGTAATGTGTTAGTGTAACACTTAAAAGTATTTAGTGCTTTTCAGAAAGATCCAAGTCGTTATCTTTCTCTCTCCACAGAAGATTAACACAGTATTTCTTACCATCCAGGATCAGCGAATTACTTCCTGGATTAAAAAGTTGCTACAGAGAGGTTAAAGGAGAAATATGACATGAGTGAATTCCACTCACCTCATAGTTCTAAGCCAACCTTTGACAATGAGACTGTCACAAGTCGGCTCAGTAGATCGGGAGGTGAGGGAACACATACCGGGTTCCCTCACCTCTCGATCCTGTCACGGTTCTCTGCCGTGACAGGGGGAGGGGCTGGATTCCCCTCTCCCCGCTCCGATCTGCCAGCGCTGACTGGCGGAACGGACGGGGGAGGGGGCGGGTACAGCTGGCTCTACATCTAGATAGGCAGAGCCAGCTGTCACTCACGCAGCTGGGCGGATCCCGTCATCTACGTCGGGATCCGCTCCAGGTGCGGCGTCTCAGTATACCGCGAGCAGTAGCTCGCGATATACTGAGCTTAGGGTAACGGGAGGACGCTAGTTTGTATCCTCCCGTTACCCCAAGGAGAACTATGGGGAAAAACACTGACCCCATAGTTCTCCTTTAACAAGAATGGAAATCCCAAAGTTTGCACAGAAGTCTTTATATTTGTATACAGTTTGTCTTGCACACTTCAGCCCTCTAAAACTGTCTCTTATCTTTTGAGCTGCCAGAAAGTTACATTGTTACAACAGCCCCAAAGAATGGTCATTCTGCGGGAAAGTAGGCAGAATTCTGTCTTCCTTCTTGTAGAAGATTGATGACATCATTTTATAAAGGTGCTACTTTGAGGTCTAGCAAAACTAAGATTGTTTTTTCATAATACAATGTACATACTTTTTAAACTTTTTGTTGGAAATAGTGGCGTGTCAGGAATTAATTCATCCATATGTAAAAAGTTCCTATTGGCTCTCTCTCTTTCCAGCAACAGGGGGAATTCACACGGCTAGCCTATAGACTTACTTTATGAAATTAAGGTAATTTAGGTAAATTATTGGATCCTCTTTCTTAACCTCTTGGGTCCTGGGTACCATTTTTACACAGCACCTATTTGTGCCAGCACTGCTTTAAAACATTGCCCAGCCTCAGTGGCTCCTGCAGACCTCCACTGGTTCTAGTGGCAGGGCCACCAGGTGGAATACATTAGGCAGGAAGGAATACATGGAGTTTCATGAATAAAAATAACATTCACTGTTAGAATTTTGCTTGTTCAAGAAAAATTTCCCATCCTGCTCCTTTGAATTTTTTCATTACTCTGGTCGAATTTGATCACTGATTTGACCCCATCAACTATAAGAAACATTCTGAGAACAAATGTTCTTGAACAAAATTCTACTGGCGTATGGCAAGCTTTAGCAAGGTGCACCTTATCTGTAGAGCTCCTGCAGAAACCGCCAGCCCAAGTTTGTTGGGATGGTTGGAGGAAGTTAGACAATTAAACAGGGTGGAAAATACATTGTCCAATTGCAATTGTTTTTTCTGCAATATGCTAGTGCCAGTGCTATCTGCAGAGCATCTCCCCATGCCTCTCATTATAGCTTAAGCACAAATGGTTGCACCATGTTTTCATTTGTGTTTAGGGAATATTGAAAGATTAAGATGCCCAAGGGTAAGATTATCTTAGTACGTCTGATCACCCTCTGATGTCCACAGTTGTCTTAACTGTCTCAGAAGCTAGAACATTTTATAAAATATATAATTTTTTGCATCTATACCCTTATATATTTAGATTAAAAATACATTAAAATGAGAAATGAATGAAGTTTTAAGGCTTTTTAAACACACAACAGTGGTAAGAATATAAAATAATCCAAATTGTACTGTCCCCTTAACAGAACATAAACTGATCTTTCCAATACAGCATTATTTTCTTTTCAGCTTATCTGTCAAAATGAGTTGTGTAAGCAGTATTTTCATCTAATGAGTGCATGCATTTGCTCTAACATCTAAACAATGGTCTAAAGAGGATTTTGTTGGATAAATTATTTTCTCTGCAGCACAGTCAAGCACATAGCTATACAACACAATAGTAAAACCATTGAGCACAGCCTCCCGCTGAGCACTATATCTGCATGCATTGCTAAACTCATCCCGATATCCATCAGAAGTCAGCAGCCAAGACATAATAGTCCTCTCCAAAGTAAAATATTAAAACTCCGACTAGAAAGTTAAGAAGATTCAAATGCGGCACTTGATACATGTGAAATTACCATAATAAAAGGAGCATTTTGTATGCTGGCTGATGTATAATTCATAGTTCATCCTGGCTTACTACATGACATGTATAGGCTTACATATAAATATTTGACTCCAACAGTCATGAAGCATTCGGATTGTGTTTAATTATTTTAAAAGCACAATATCACTGACTGAATAATCTATTATTTGACAATCCATCAGGGATATCTCTGAAAAAAAATTATATTTCATGTCAACCATGAATTGAGTTTTCACTCTGTTCTCTCTAAATCGAGCTTTGTGATCTCTGGTTGGTTAGGGAATGGCCTTCATTTTTAATAAGAATAAATATGCGGTTAATAGTACAACTGAAAAATCTACTCAAGTCTATCAAGCTGGGATGTGTGGAGCTGTTTTATTCTTTTTATTTGTTGCTTATATTTTACATTTTGGGGTGAGGCGATAGTGAGCATGTACAATCCCACGCAAATCAATTATTACTCATTAGTTGCCCCATTACTTTATGACAGCAGAATGTGGGTAAAAATTAACACAAACACGTGTTTTTTCTTTCACTTTAATGAACACTTTAACATTAAAGGAGAAACCCCTAAACATCTTCATGTTTCCAGTTGATGTACTCTGCTCTAAAGCATACTGGATAGTCAAGAAACCCCTTTAGACTTCTATTAAGCTGACTACAGCCTGCAAAATGTTGGAAAGCATAATCAGAGTTATCAATCATTATTATTAGCAATGGAAACTCAGTATGGGAGCTGAGTTTTTACAGCATCAGATCTCCTGAGGGAAACCACACTGCTCAGTGAGATTTACACCTTACACTTACCTCCCTGAGATATGCAGTATTAAAATAAACTTCATAGGGTTTTGACCTCTTTGACCACCTATTGCAGAAAGTAAAACAAACATTAACCCTTGAACCCAGTTTTGCTGTTTTAGCATGGGCTAGTAAAACTGTACGTATATTTGCAACTACTTAGTGTATCCAGATGAATTATACCTCCTTTCTTTCAGGAAAAATTGGGCCTTCATTTGGTGGTAAATATTAATGGCTTTTTTTATATTGTTATATTATTAAAAGGAAACTTGCACAAAATAGTAAAACAAATATTTTTAAAACTTTAGCCATATATTGCTTGCCACTGCCATGAAAATAAATATGAAACCTTTAATAATTTGGCCAAACTTTTTTTGGCTGTAGTTCTCATGGGGGTCACAGGAGGACATTACTAAATTGTTTTTTTATTGCCCGTTATATGCTGAGAGTGCAGAGCCGTGCTGCAGCGGTGAAAAGATCCACAAAAGATTGTCAGGATCCACCCTGCTAACTGATTAACAGCTGGCTCTGCTTCTATTGGGCCAGAGCCAACTGTGCCTGCCCCTTTCCCATCTGTCACTCCAGTCATCACTGGAGAAACAGAGGGGAGGGGGGGAATCCCTGCTGGGAGTGGTGACTGCTAGTCACCTCTTTCTGCAGGGAGAAGATGAACTGAGCGATCAAAAGTATGTAATTGCTCAGTTCTCGATCTATAGAGTTGACATGTGATAGCTGCAATGTCACTTGGCGGCTCTAACTATAGAGATGAATGTATTTCACTCATCACATATCTCTCCTTTAACTATGTTTTTTAAAAGAGTCTTCCCCCACCTCAAAGAATACCTCCACCTATAAAATGCATCTTTCTCTTCGCTTTCTGAGGAGAAAGAGATACATAGGAGGCATTATTATGAGCTTCCCAAACATGTGATCACTGTGACTGGCTGTCATAGTGATCATGTGATTGGGAGCTCACACTACAGGCTCCTCATCATCATTTTGTGACTGGAAGCTGTTGCTGACAGCACGGTCACAGAGCTAGGAGCATTTTTTTGGTTTTTTTTGGGGGGGGGGTTTGCATGGGGTCCACTTTAAAATTCCACACCAGATCATTATCTTGGAATGCAGCCTGGGTGGCCAGGAAAGGATTGTGCAGGGAACATGCATTCCTCACCCACCCTTCCCACAATAAATACTAGGCCACATGCCCTACTGAAGAAAAAACAAACAAAAGAAGAAAAAATAGGGTCCCTTCTGAAAACCCTTTTTCCTAGATACGGGTCTTGAATGGATCCTAAAAACCAGACCCTCATCATTGATAACCCTTACCAGACCCTTATCCAGACACGCAGTCTGGCTTGGCCACAAAAGGGGGCCTCCCTGGATGAGGGGGCTCTTTGGAATCTGGAGGCTTCCTTTATAATAAAATGGTCCCCAGATAACCTCCCAATCTGAGTGTAAAAGGGTTACATAGCACACCTGGTTACTCATTCACAAAAAAGTAAGTAAACACACATGCTAGAAAGTTCTTTTCTAAAACATTACCCAAATAATGTCCTAAAATGTAGATCCAATGTCAACTTTGCCATTCACAAATGTAGATTCATCGTCAATCACAATGAATGATGCCCCAATGACCCACTGGATTTTCGCTGCAAATTACATTTCTCTGGCTGGCTGCTGAATGTCAACAAACCAGCCAGTGATGCGGGTTGACATCACTGAGAAAAAATGGTCATGAGCATATTTGGTCAGTGATGTCACCTGGGATGTTCACTGGCTTGTTCACAATTTGGAACAGGCCGGCAGACAGTGGGATCATTGGTTGCTAGGATGCTGGCAGTCACCTCCACAATAACAACCAATGACACTGTGTAGCCCACACAGACCAAGACATTAGGGTCTGGTTGAAATCGCATGCTTGATTTAACCATCTCACAATATCTTTTGTGCCAGTTCTGCCTTGAACAATAACAAGCACTTCATGCACTCCAGTAAAATCTTACTGAATGGGTACTTGGATTTACATGATTTTTTCTTTAATCTATGGAACAGCATCCTAAACCAGGATATAGATACTGACCCTGGACTATTCCTCCAACGCAAGCATGATGACAAATTGATGTTGGGAGTTGTATTGTGGTCTCTGTGAGGGGCAATATACACCTGTAAATGTAAAATGTATGGATTACAGCAAACCTCAGCAATCTATAGTTCCACAACTTCCTACAAGCTTCCCTTATTTTAATATTTGGGGTTTTCTACCTTAAAACTGAAGAGAAAAAAGGTCACATGACTACTCTTGGTCTTTTTCATCCTGCTCTGTACTGGCTGTTGCGGGCCAGCACATCACTGCAGTAATGCCCACTGTCAGAGGTATTGACATTTTGCAAACATCATGCCTGGTAATTGGAAAGCAGATGAGACGGAGAGAAGGGGACAAATTACAGAGAAAAAGATAGGACAGAAAATGCTGAAGCTGGAGTTCTGCTTTAAAGAAGATGGCAAGGCTTAACACTCCCACAGCTTTAATAAAACCTCAGAGATAGTGCTGTTAGTCTATAGACGTAAAACAAAAAAACACGTAAATACCCTTTTTCCCTCCATTTTGTTGCAAAGTGTGAAAGAGTAATTGTCACTGGTTGCATCTTTGTCCCCCTTGCACTGGAAATGAAGTGTATGGCAAAGAACTGGCAGGATCAACAAGTCAATTTAATGGGAGTAAAGCTATGGCTATAGTAATATTAAACATTTGCCTGGGGACACACTTTACCATTCTTGAACCTAACATGAAAATCTGCACAAAAAATCCACACACAGAATATCTGTTTTAAAATGGTATATGTGCTTGGTCTTGTAAAAGCCAGGAAAACAGAAAGCTCTATTTATTAATTCTTCAAATTGCAGGTAACAATACAAGACCCGGAAGACACATAACACCTCAATATTCCCCTTCTCCCTAAATATACTCTACATATTATCTATACAGCTATATACTAAATTGTAAAGTTAGTACCTGACCAAAATGTTACCCAAAATTAAAATGATTGAAATATATCAAAGCAAAATACTCTGAAACCCTGCACTGACCTGTGTTGTCTGTTTTCCGTCAATATACTAAATTTATCACATTCTATTTGTCCCAATGTCCACATTTCTAAGCAGAACTTGCTCACTTTTTAAATCAGGGAGCAGTAACCACAATGCTGAACTCAAAGAATGACTACTTCTGCCAAATGGAAGCAGGAATAGATAGGGTTTCAAGGGAATGGCTCTTTAATTGAAATTGTTGGTTAGGATGAAATGCACATCTCAGGAAACCTCTGTTGTGATTGTTCTTGGACACTTCAGCAGGCAGTCCATTACCTCTACTTATGTGGGGCTTTCATTGGGCCAGCAAACAGCAGCAAAACAGACTTCTGCAGCCTTCAATCATGAATCTGTTTGGAAAAATCGCCTAAGATACGGGACTGGGGGTGTGTAAACATTAAGGTAATAACAGGGGGAGCACATGAGAATAAATGCTTCTGAACACCTGCAGGAAGTTGTATAACTGTTAAAGAGTTCTCTCTTAAAAACATAAGGTTTGACTTTAGTATAATGGATAATAAAGTTTGAAATTGGACTGTGCTGCACTTATGATGTCACTAAAGCAGATGCACTATATCTCATACTTTATTTTACAAGATAAAATTGTAAACCTTTCAGGACAAAAATGTATGTTCTCTGATATGTTTACTGTTTATTTCTAGATTTCACAAATTAAGCATGTTTAAATAAATGCATTAAAGCATATCTAAACTGAAAAAAAAAACAAAAGTTTAAAATTGCAGTTTACCAAGCTTAAAGTGATATTAAAGTCAAAAGGTTTTAAAGCTATTTTAAGTGCTGATTAAAAACACATACAATGGATGCTGCTCCTTGATGTTTAAACATTTGTTTGCTGCAGAATCAGCTGGTCCCTTGAGCACCAAGACCATGCACAGCCCTCCTGAAACCCTGTACAGCTCTCCTGAAACCACGCACAGCCCTCCTGAAACCCTGCACAGCTCTCCTGAAACCACGCACAGCCCTCCTGAGACCTTGCATTACTATATAATGTATTACTGGGATTTGTAGTCCTCTACAACTGGTGTCATTCTGCAGTGCTGTATAATGTATTGCTGGGATTTATAGTCCTCTATAGCTGGCCGTATTCTGCAGTGCTATATAATGTATTGCTGGGATTTGTAGTCCCTCTACAGTTTAAAGTCAGTGGCACAACTACCAGGATTGCAGAGGTTGCATCTGAGACCGGGTCGTGGCGCTTCACCACTGTCCTAAAATCATTTTTATAAAAACTCTCACATGACACTAAAAAAAAGTATAGGTAATTGGCATCGGCGAGTGGTTGAGAAAAAGTATCGGTACTCGTACTCAGTCCTTTTGTGGTAATTTAGCATGCTTACACAGTATAGTTCTTCTTCTCTTTAGTACCTCATGAACAATTTGTGATTTTGCCATTGATAAAACCAAAAGTGGAATAGGACTAGATGGAAACTGTAGAAGAAACAAAGGGGGTTATTCACTTAGCTGCTGAAGGCATATTTCGTCTATTCCCCTCAGCCGAGTACACTGCTTTCAGCCGAGCATCGGCTGGCTTCGGCTCACTTCAGTCCAGCCGAACATGCTCAGCATGTTTGGCTGAGTTGAAGTGAAGAACCTGTTCAACTCAGCCGATCTAACATCTCGCTGCTGTTCACCCCTATTCACCCCTATTCTCATAGCATTGAGCAGGTGCTTTTCCCCCCCCCCCCCCCCCCTGCAAACACACCTTGACCCCATGCCAATGGGGACAAGGGCCTCTTCCACCACAACCCTGGCCCAGTGGTTGTGGGGGTCTGCAGGCAGGGGGGCTTATTTGCATCGGGGTACTCCAGATGCTGCCCCTCTTGTGAATGAGTACGGTAAACGTGTACCCCTACTTATTAACTAAAGGGTTAAAGTAAAATGTAAATAAACACACTAAAGTCCTTTAATTGGAACATTTTTGACAAGTCCTTTAATGAAAAAAAAATCCAAAAAATCCAAAAAATGTATCCATCGACATAATCCAAAGGTCAATCACAACGTCCAGCAATGTTTACACCGCCTCCAGCTCATCAAAATTAAAAGAAACTTGCCGACCCGATCTTATGTGACAGTTTCACAGATGTCTGCCAAATATAAACAAATGGGATGGAGCTAGCGGTTACATAACTGCTAGCTCCACCTAACTGTTTACATTCCCCTGCCACCTGTCAAATCGCTTCTCGCAGGTCCCGGCCGAATAAAAGCAATGGGCAGAGTCAGCCATGATGTCACGCCCATATGTGCTCATGCATTGACAGGCCACTGTCCTCAGGTCATTTGAAGACAGTAGTCTGTCATTGTATGACAACAAATGGGCAGAGCCAGCCATGACATTGCGGCTGGCTCCACACATTTGTTTTAATTCGGCCGGGACCTGAGAAGACCCATTTGACAGCTGCCGCTACAATGTCGACGAGTAGGCAGAGCCAGCTGTGATTTTACACCCAGCACTGCCTATTTGTTCACATTTGGACGGCACCTGTCAAATCAGTCAGTTTGCGATGGCAGTTAGATAGGTGTGGATGCATCGGCAGGCCTGTGGGTTTTAAAAGGGGGTACCCCAATGCAAATAAGCCCCCTGCCCACAACTACCGTGCCAGGGTTGTGGCAGAGGAGGCCCTTGTCCTCATTGGCATGGGGACAAGGTGCTTTTCCGGGGCCCAATAGAAAACCACCTCCCAATGCTGAGTGCATGTGGCCTGGTATGGCGCAAGAAGGGGGGTCCTCACTCGTCCCCCCTTTCCTGCCCTGCCAGACCAGTGCTCGGATTAAGGGTCTGGTTGGGAATTTTAAGGTGGATCCCACATTTTTCCCAAATTTTATGAGGGTGAGGTTCCCCCTTAAAATTCCTACCAGACCTAAAAGGTATGGTATGACTTTTTGGGGGAACCCCATGCATGTTTTTTACTTTATAACTTGAAGCCCTCCTAACATTCCTATGAATCAGGAGGGGGACCCCGCGCTGGTTTTTTTTACATTTGCAATGAGAATGGTCTGCTTCGGCAGACCCTTATCCCCGCTATGGCTGTGTGTTCAGCTGTCTTCTGCTGCTGTATGGGCTATTGTGAATAGCCCGTACAGCAGCCCTTCAGCTCGGCTGAACAACCACTATGTATGAGCTCGGGTTTGGGCCATTAAACTATGGCCATATGACATCAATGATGTCACCAGCCTTCCACCCCTTTGTGTGTGGCAGTAGGGCGGGTGTTGCCCCATACACAGCTGATTGGCCGTGCTCTGATGCCTAACCTCCAGGTTCAGATGAGGTCAGGTGTGGGCCAAACCCGTGCTCATCCCTAGTGGTCATCATCCTGCAGTTTGGGAGATGGTGGTCTAGCTCTTAAAAAAGGCCTCAGAGAGAGAGAAAGAAAGAGAGCAGGATCAACAAGCAGTTTTGAAATATTTACTCACACCAATATAAAAACCCTGCACAGCTAAATGTACAAAGCAAAAAGGTAGCTATTTACACAACTTTAATATTTATTTTATTATTATTATTTAGGATTTATATAGCACTAATAGTTTGGGCGGCACTTTACAAAAAAAAGGGAGACAATACAGTTACAGTACACTTCAAGACACAAGGTTTAGGAGTGCCCTGCTCATGAGAGCTTACAATTTAAAACATCCACTTTAAGTTCCAAACCATTACCCAGCAGACTGGGTTAGACTACCCAACATTAAACTGTTTTACTCATAAACATAATGTATGGTACTCTGAGCATTGATACAGATGTAGTGTGATGTCCTATATTTGACCATAACTAAAACAACTGTGTTTGATTTCCCTGAATTTATCTCTAAGTTAAACTAACAACCAGAGAACTCGAGCGCAACTAGACTGAACTTCGAAGTGGTATTAGTCTACGCACAGATTATAATTAGCAGAACTTGTTGCTTTTCCGTGCACTGTGAAGAGTTATTAAATTAAAGCAGGGTTCTTTTTTCATGACCTTACCTCGAACTTTTCTGGATGTGCTGAAGCAATAACTATGTTGCTATACTTATTGTGGAAAGGCTGTGCTAATTGCAAGTGCTCATACTCCACCTCCCTAGATGAGTTCAGCAAGCATAGACAATATGACAGGTGGGCTTTGGGAACAAGCAGACAATGCAGAGGAAAGGACTTTGGTCATGCATGCAATTTAATTTTAACTTGCTTTAATTAAAACTCCTGTCTGTGGTTCTCGCTCTTGAAGACAATGCTATTAATTTAACAGTTATAAAAAAAAAACAACATCGTTAATGATCATGATATGAAAAGCACATTTTGTTGATCACTGTATAACTTGTTTTGTTATAATTTAATTGGAATTGTATATTAGAGAATATTACAAAAGTTAAATAAGTAACAAAATATACTGATACTATAATAACAATCCTGACAACAGTCATATTAAGGTAGAATGCATTATGAAATATCAAGAAAGAAATTAGCATAAAATAGATGTAAAGTTTGCTGCAATAATAGTCGGTCTTTGAGTTTCCTGACATTGTAAGGAATGCATCATTTTGTAAGAACATCGCTTATTTAAACTTTTATTTGTCTGACCTTTCTTGCAGATAAAATCATTTTATGGGTAGCCTCAAACTGCTGCAGCAATACGTTTTTGTCTCTTTCCTTAGTCAGTGCTACACATAGCTGAGTCCATTTTTGGAAGATGCTCAAGGCAATCATGTTACATTATATTTGCATTGAAAAGGGTAATTGTCGTTAACGGAAAGGAGCAAGCTCAACAAATAAACTCCTTATTGGTTCTGTTTCTACTCTTATTACTATTTCCTTTCAAGATTTAAATAATGTGTATAAGAAGATACTGCACTTCCTAACTCAGTTGTGAGCATCTGTTAGCACTATATAAGAACTTTACTAGCAGTGCTAGCATTTAAATTAAAAGAGAAAATATGTCAAGCCTTTTTTGGCTTTATTTCTCTTATGGGTCACAGGAGTACATTTAATAATGTACTTTTGTGATCTAAACTCAGCTTATAGTGGGCTTCTGCCTGCTATATGCTGACAGCGCAGAACCACACTTCAGCAAGGAAGGATCCCAACAATATTGTCAGGATCTACCCCACTGCCTGATTGACAGATGGCTCTGCTGCTCTAGAGACAGAACCAGTTGTGTTCACCCCTGTCTGTCCCTCCAATGAGTAATAGAGAGAAGGGAGGGGGGAATCCCTGAGGCGAGTGATGACAAACAGTCACCCCTCTCTGCAGCGAGAAGCCACGAACTGAGTGATGAGTGGTTTGTGATCGCTTAGTTCTTGTCAAACACACCGCAATAATACATGCAGGAAAAGTAAAGCTTCTGAACTGCCATGGGTACTGCGATTTTAAACTCAATGGAATTTTGCTAACCTACATTTGACAAGCATTCCAAGAAATCATCAAACTCAAGAAGTAAATGCCTATTGACATGAGTCCTAACATTCAAACTCATGTAGTCATGTGTGTGACCACGTATCCCTCAGCATGTCATAAATTGTAAAGGCATGCAGGTTCCGGAAATTAAATCATTTGTATAGAGTGGAGAATAGCTAAACATTCTATAAACTTCTCATTAATGTCTGTATCCATTATTAGGAGACTTCTCCTGATTTCCTTTTCATTTAATGTGTGGCTGACAGAACAGGGAAATAGCCACGGTGTGGACAAAAATGCAATACAACATTTTCCCCTAAAGATTAGGTAAGGACTAGGCCATCTGTATTGTAATCTGTGTGCCCACTAGAGATATCATCTTGTAAAGATGATGGGTGTCAAAAAGAAGAGGAAATGAGAATTAAAGTGACACTAAAGTCTGGAGTTAAATCTTGCATTCTTAAATGCATTCAAGTACATTAACTATTAAAATGAAGCTTATTTGTGCATCAGTTGGCTGTAAATCCTCAAATCATCTCTGAATTCAGGAAGGACAGGAAGGAAGGACACTGACCTTCCTTCGGGAGGGTGGCTACTTTTGTTCCCCAATGTCCCTTTGTGTGTTGTAAAGCTGCCACCGATCCACGCTCACACCCGTCGTGGACTACAATCTCACATTTAGTTTACTAGTTTGTATTGAGATTGTAGTCCATCACAGGAGCGAGCTTGGAGTGATGGCTACTTTACAACACAAACAGGAACGATGGGAAACAAAAGTAGCCACCCTCCAGAAGGAAGGACAGTGTCAGCACCAATTCAGAGATTAATTCAGGATCTACAGCCGAGTGATACACAAATAAGATACATTTTTGTTAATAGTTAGGGCACTTGAACTTAAAATTTAACTCCTGAGTTTAGTGTCACTTTAATCTCTTCCACAGTTACCCAAACAGCAAATTTTAACTTGCCAGAGGTTCTAAGGTTTTCTCACTCTATCCAAAAGTTTTTTAAAAAAACTTTTTCACGGAATTGGCCTCAAAGTAACCTCAAAGTTTTCCAATCATGTGCAAGCAAAAGTTCTTTTTTATTGGGTATTCTTTGCAAAGTGAATTTCCAATACATTCATTAAGCTAAGGGGAAATTCCCTTGCAAAGTGAAAATTCCCTTGCAGGTTGAACAGCCTATGTGCCCTAAGTAAATCAACGTCATTGTGTGCTTTTGTAAATAATAAAGTCATTTATTTATCTTTTTGACCTTCAGCAACATAGTAGGAGTCAAAGAAGTTCCATCAATCCAGTATCCAATTCCTAGCAATTTTCTCCTGTAATATAAGTGTCATCCTACAGCGTATATACTTCTTAACTCTTAATAACTCTTTACTAGGAATACGTTTTTGGTTGAGCATGAGTTTGATCCAACTCCAAGTTTGAAAAAATGTCGGTTACCGGGCCCCCCTTCCTTCAGTCTGGGGCCCTCCATCCTCCACATAGCGCCTGGACCACTTTATTTGCTTGAGCTTTCACAACTTTGTAAGAAGTAAATAAAAATGTTTTATTTTTGTCATAATGTCTTTTGAGTTACAGTTCTTTATAATTATAAAGAAACTGTCCTAAAATCATTAGTCTGTATTGTTTTAGAAAAACTTTCTAAAAATTTTAGAAAAATTATCGGTAATTGGTATGGGCAAGTTCTTGAGGAAAAATTGTGGTACTCGTATTCGGTCTGGAAAAATTGGCATCCTTGCATCCATAATATACTGTGTGTGTGTATGTATGTTTGGGGATATTAATACATATTGTGAGCGCTTAAGTATGCAGTCCACTTGCAATATCTTCTGTTAAGGGCTTGGTAGACCACTTTCATTCAAACAAAAGTTCATTCATCCACCTTGGATACTGTGCAGGGGTTGTTCAGCATAACCTCCATGCGATACTTGCAACATAACATAAGTAAAGCCTCCTGGCTTCCATTTTAAACATTACCACTTCTGACCCTCTGGTCTTCTATGAAGTGCTTTCCCACACTTGAACTGGCGGCTCCTCAGGCTCATGGCTCTCCTAGCCTCACCAGTTCTCTCCCAGCCTCCTTGGCTGTCTTCATGTGCCTACAGCGCACACACCACCTGAATCCACTTTAAATTCTGAGGAAGTCCTTCTGACTCCTGAACACCATCTGTTCCTACCCCAGTAGGAGCTCCCCTGACTCCTTTCTGACTTCTGCGGGAGTACTCCTGACCCCGGAAGAGGGTATGTTCCTATTTCCTAGCAGGAGCCAATTCCCCTAGTCAGCAGCCTTACCTTAAGGGCTGTGCACATCTTTGCAATCATTGAGTGCTGGTTACTGCTAAAACCTGTACCCAGGACTGGAGCTTTCTTCCCTCCTGAATCACTCTGAAATCTCCCAGTTCCAGGACCCAAGCAGAATCTTCCTGAAACACCTCAGCCACTCCTGGGTGTTCATAACACCCATACTACAGTGGGATTGCCACACAATAGTATACATATATACTGTATATATATGCAGTTTGGTGTTTTTGAGGAACATAGAAGGAAGGGACAACAGGCAGAAAACAACAATTACCATTGATGTTCCCGCAGCTTCAGCCTAATGACAAGTGGGCTTGACTGATGAGAATGACAAGGTGGCAGACCATACCTGGGAGCCTGAGATAGTAGAAGAGGAAAGTGAGGGAGAGGCACTACTGCATCAAATTAGGATTTCATCCAGTGGCAGGGGTACCCTGCAGAGGAGTGCTGGGAGCAGCCATCCTATTCCACCAGATGACACTGCCCCACAGTCGCAGGTTAGTGCTATACCCAGGGCCGCACTACATGGCTTGGCAGTCTGGTCCTTTTTCAACACATATGTTACTGACCCCACTATAGTAATTTACAGACCCTGCCTGCATCCTAACAAGTGTCATAAATGTACAAGTAATTTTGGGCATGCATGAGGAGATGCATGATTCTTTACTACTAAACCCAGTGGTAGCAGCACATAAATAATACTGGTTACCAGCAAAAGGCTTGCACTTCTCCTCCTTTATGCTCCCTTTACACCTCTCCCCCACTTCACAAGATTCTCTATCTGCTTCCCCTGCAACATCTGCGGCCTCAAGTGATAGGCATGCAAGGTGAGCCATAAGGCTCACCTTATGGCACCTCAAGGGGCCTTGGTTGGGTGAAATTGTTAAGGTCACTGTTCTCAGCCACAGGAAAGTGCTAATTTTATTGTGCTGCCACAGCAATTGTATTCAATGCATTATTATTTGGTATGCTGCCATCTTGTGGTTAGTTTGTTTACTGTTCCGCCTTTGTTGTAATTCCTCCCCCTGTATAATGTGACCCCTCTTTCTTCCTGTGTTTTCAATTCTGCCATTTTCTGGCCACATGCGCACAGGCATTACCCTTTTTTGACCTGCAAATACCATAATTAAAAGCATCTACTACATTCTATTGCCTGCTAGTAACCTGCTGCATTCAATAAAGATCTTCGTGGATGAAAGATTTTTGGTGAGTTCAGCTATCTGATAAAGATTGTCCTTGGTTGTATTCTGCTATATACAGGAGAAGCATAGAAGTCTCTTTAGAAGCATAGGCCAGGTCTAGCTGCTGGGAGCAGTCACAAGAAGTGCCTAAAACATTTGCTCCCAGATTATCTGGGCTCCAGGGTGTATGCGGGCAACCATTGAAATGAGGACCCAACGGAATTTTGGGTGTCTAGGCTGAACCACTGGCCAGAGCTAGAGAGGACATTTACTAAAGTAGGCAGCTTTGTGAAAAAGAAATGATTCTGCTTGTCCCTTGATACAGTTGACTACCTCAGTTTCATAAAAATTAACCAATCCTAGATGCTGACACAGCTACAGGCCTGCCACCATTACTTACTTGTTCTGCCTTTACTGCCCTATTCCAGTGATCTGGCACTGCAAAGGTCCCACATAGACATGTGCGATTCGGTTCGTTATGAAATTCGTTTTGGACGAATTTTCGGAAATTCGGAGATTCGGATGCATCCGAATTCCGAATTACAGCTAAGACGAATGCAAACGAATCCGAAATTCCCGATTTCCCGAAATTCGTTATTGGACGAATTTCGTTGCACCATTGACACCATTTTACCTCTTCAACACATCTATGCTTAGAGTACAGAGGTTATAGTGTAGAGGTTAGAGCAAAGGATTCACATTGCTAACGTCCTAGGTTCAAATCCCGGCCAAGTCAACTTAAAGTTTTTTTTTAACTAAACTAAACAAATTTTTTTTTTTTCAAAACGAAACGAAACTAAACTAATTTTTGTTTTTTTTTTCAAAACGAATTTTTTGCTGGTGCACATGTCTAGTCCCACATATAATTTTACCACGACTGGGCCTCAGCTGCAAAATGTGTATATTAGCTCCTGGAACCCACTGAATAGAAGAAGTTAGTCACCTGCACCAGAACACATGGCACGCCAATGCCTGCATTCAGGTCCAGTGCGATCTAAAAAAATAGTGCATGCAGAATGTTTTTTAGATCGCACTGGACTGCAACACAGGCATTGATGTGCCCCACTTTCTGGTGCAGGTGCTCGCACTGTGGGCAGGGGGTGTGGCTGTGTTGCCATTGACTTCAATGCACCACCACGCCCCCTCCCACCCCAAAATGCAGGAAGCCGGCCAGGATGCAATACAGTGCATTCCAGCAGCTAATTGCACTGGAATGCACTGTATATGGCATGAACAAGCCATTAGGGCCGGTTCACACCACAAAGGCTGCATTACAGAGCGTTCGGCCTCTGGAACGAAAGCCAATTGGCTCCTAGCATTCAGGGGCGGGAGGGGGAATGGCGGTGCATTGAAGTCAATGGCACCACAGCCACGCCCGCAGTGGGATTGCCCACACCCAGAACGCAAGCACATTAGTGCCTGCGCTCCGCTCCAGTGTGATCTGCAAAAATATTGCGTGCATTCCGGATGTGCCTGCATTCTAGAAGCAGGCGATCGCACTGCGGGAGGGGGCATGGCTGCAGTGCCATTGACTTTAATGCAATACCACGCCCCCTCCTGCCCCTGAACGCCCCTGAATGCAGAGAGCCGGCCGGCTGGCTTGCGTTCCAGTGTATTCCAGAGGCCGAACGCTCTTGAATGCAGCCTTTGTGGTGTGAACTTGCCCTTAAAGTTTCTGTTTTATCTGGTGATCAGTCACTGTCACACATAATGTTTCCACAGCTGGCCCTCAGCTGCAAAATTTTGAGTGTTGCTGCAAGTAAATCATGCTCTGTGTCTACTAGTTTGTGGCTTATTCCACTGCTCCAGCAATCAAGAAAATTTGTGGCTAATGTCTCTATACGATCGTGTACTTTGTAATTGGGATTTCTTGATTAAAACGTTTATTTTCTCTCCTCATTATACTGCAACCTGGTAAAAGTGCTTACATACTGTGCATGGAGTCAGTACAATATTTTGCTCACTTTTTTGGTGAAATAATGATGTTGGGTTTTTTTTTTTTTTATAAACTCTGTCTGGTATCTAGTTTTCAATGTGGGCAAGTACATTGTTTTTACATACAGTGTGTATGGAGTCAGTACAATATTTAGTGTCTTTTTTCAGTGAAATAGTTACCCTCTATTAATACACAAGTTGAGTGATGGATTAAAAGCTGGCAGTTGTCTCTCTCCTGTTGGAAATGCAGCTAGTATAAGTGCTTAAATAAGGTGTTCCCTACAATATTTTTGTGGTGTGGGGGGGTTCTATTAAATCATTGTAGATTAATGGCTAGCTCTTGTCTCTCCTGTTCAAAAACCAGCTTACCAAAGTGCTTAAATAATGTCTATGGAGTGAGTACAACAAAATTTCTTCCTTTTTTCTGTAAATATACACTTAAATTTGTATTTTGTGGGCTGTAAAAGGCATACAGTGTGTCATTTTCAAAATGTGGCCTACAAGAGATTGTTGAAATAATGCTGATGCAGTGTCTACAATATTTCTTCATTTAATTTAAAAAATATACAATTTGTTGTGTTTTTTGGCCTCAAAAGCTGCATTAGGTGTGTGATTTAGTAAATGCAACCAACATCAGATTGTGTAAATACTGTTTATGGAGTCTGTACAATATTCCTTTCCTTTTTTCAGTGTAAAATATATACTGTATTATGGAGACTGAACAGCTACATGCAATTATCATTTTTTAATGACTGGTCATTGCCTCTGAAATTGTGGCCAAGCAAAAAAAACATGACATAGTGACAACATTTTTGTCTCTGAAATTAGGGATGCACCAATACCAAGTACCGTACTCGGTACAAGTACAAGTACCGATACTTTTCGAGCTCCAAGACTAGACTAGAGAAAAATTCAAAAGTTAGGAGGCCGCTGTCATTTGTAAGGAGCACATGGAGCTTCTGGGATTTGTACATCTCTGTTTTAATGTATGATTTTGTTTTTATAAATATAAATAAAGGGATGCACCGATACCATTTTTACAAGTACAAGTACTGATACATTTTTGTTTATTGTCATGTGACAGTTTTTCTAAAACAATATCGACTAATGATTTCAGGACAAGGGTGGAGCGCCAACGTTAGGTCCCACCTGCAACCACTGAAACCCTGGTAGTTCTCATAAAAATGCCAAGTATCGGCACTGGTATCTGAAAAGTATTGGTGCATCCCAATCTGAAATAATACACATTAATCTTTATTTCATGGTACAATTTGCCTTGTCTCTCACTCTTAAGCCCGTGACACACTGCATGCGAAGCTGTGCAGAGTGAAGCAAAGCTGTCAGGCACGGAGCTTCGCATGCAGTGTGTGAGCGGAGTGCAGCCAGATGATTGACTGCATCTTCAGCCAATCGGCTTGCGCGCAACAAACGGATCAAGCTTCCATAGTGATGCGTGGGTGTATACGCGCAAGCCGATTGACTGAAGATGAAATTTGTCATCTCGGCACGCTCAGCTATGCGAGCTCTCGCAAGCTGCCGTTGCGTGGAGAAGATGACATGACACACTGCTTGCGAAGGCAGCGTGCCACTGCTCCACGCTGCTTTGCGTGTATTGTGTCACAGCCTTTACATTGCAGTCCAATCAAGCTGCCTACATAATCTCCAGCCACTGGACAATACAGTATGTTTGTGACTATGGTCTCTGAAATATAGCACTGTTATATTTTTTTAGCATAACAATTGCCTTGTCCTTGGATACTGTGTTTTAAAGCAATTTTGTGTGTGGTATTGTGAAAAAAGATCACAAGCTATACTATGGAACTGTTTTGCTCTTGTTTGGCACTTGATATGAAGTCGAAGACTTTAGCCTTACTCATTTTTTGAAGTGTAAACCTTTCTATACCATTTAGATCTGTTCAGGCGGCTACTTCCACCACTCAGTTCTTGGCTATTACTGCTAGATAAAAACAAACAGGTGTTGCAGCAAAAACTACCTTAAAATTTTTTTTTCTAAGCTGAGAATCAAAAATATGCAGATTTGAGTGCTGCTGCTGTATTTAAGCCAAGCAACAATAAAAAAAAGTAAATAATCTGTTACATATACTATATATGCAATGCCAAAATATGGTGCTGCTGATGCTGTTCTGGGAGTCATACTGTTTTGTAACACTGCATACAGTTTAAAGGCAGCACCCAAGCATGTAATACAAAGGAATGGTGTTTTTCCCATGTCACCCTTTAAGATGCATAAAAAGGAGGATCCTCTCTCCGCTTAACAGTATTCTTTAAACATTTGTTTTGCATTGATATATGGCCCCCATGGTAGTGACAGCTCCTCATGCGTTTGTTTGACAATCTCTTGCCTACTTGCCTTAACAATAGGCAGAACTGATTTTCAAGATTCACCCCTCATTAATTAAAATGAGATTCAGATTAAAGTTTGCAATTTCTGTCCTTTTATGATGCGTTTGATGAATGGCCCACGAACACAGCCCAGAGAAAGAGGCTATCTGCATTCAGTGAGACAGAGGCTAGCTGCATTCAGAGCTGATATATTGAATAGAGAATAACACTCTTTCCACCTGACTGGATATGACCTTTGGCCCAGCACTGAACACAGACACCTGAAATTCTGCCTTAGACTGTCTAGTTGCCACCGTGGAGTGAGTATATGATCATGCTGCTGCCGGTTACAAGCAGGGCCGGTGCTAGGATTCTAGGCAAGGTAGGCAAGGTG